>NW_012291675.1:0-5996 GCF_000151885.1 Dipodomys ordii | reverse complement strand
TGCTTCTGCTTATCCTTCTGTTTCTCCTACTCCTAATCCTTCTCTTTCTCCTTCTCCTTCTTCTTCTTCTGCTTCTCCTGCTGCTTCTTCTTCTGCTTCTTCTGCTTTTTCTGTTTCTTCTTCTTCTGCTTCAGCTTCTGCTTCTTCTGCTTCTCCTTCTGCTTCTCCTTCTGCTTCTGCTCTTCTCCTTCTGTTTCTGCTTCTCCTGCTTCTTCTTCTTCTGCTTCTCCTACTTCTCCTTCTGCTTCTCCGTCTCCTTCTCCTTCTCCTTCAATTTCTCCTTCTTGTGCTTCTCATTCTGCTTCTGCTTCTGCTTCTCCTGCTTCTGCTTCTTCTGTTTCTCCTTCTGCTTCTTCTTCTGCTTCTCTTTCTGCTTCTTATTCTGCTTCTGCTCCTCCTACTCCTAATCCTTCTCTTTCTCCTTCTTCTTCTGCTTCTCGTTCTGCTTCTGCTTCTTCTGCTTGTTCGGTTTCTTCTGCTTCTGCTTTTCCAGCTTCTGCTGCTTCTGCTTCTCCTTCTGCTTCAGGTTCTCCTTCTGATTCTTCGGCTTCTTCTGTTTCTTCTGCTTCTGCTTCACCTGCTACTGCTTCTTCTGCTTCTTCTGCTTCTCTTTCTGCTTCCCCTTCTGCTTCTGCTTCTCCTTCTGCTCCTTCTCCTTCTTCTGTTTCTTCTTCTTCTTCTTCTGCTTCTCTCGCTTCTGCTTCTTCTGCTTCTCCTGCTGGTCCTTCTCCTTCTGCTTCTCCTTCTCCTTCTTCTGCTTCACTTTCTGCTTCTGCTTCTTCTGATTCTCCAACTTCTCCTTCTTCATCTTCTATTTCTGCTTCTCTTTCTGCTTCTGCATTTCCTTCTGCTTCACCTTCTGCTGCTCCTTCTCCTTCTTCTGTTTCTCCCTCTGCTTCTGCTTCTTATGCTTCTTCTTTTTCTTCTGGTTCTGCTTCTCCTGCTTCTGCTTCTTCTGCTTCTACTGCTTCTTCTTCTGCTTCTACTTCTCTTTCTGCTTCTGCTTCTCCTGCTTGTTTTTCTGCTTCTTCTGCTGCTTTTTCTACTTCTCCTTCTGCTTCTCTTTTTGCTTCTCCTTCTGCTTCTGCTTCTTCTGTTTCTCGTGCCTGAATTTCTGGTTCTACTTCTTCTGCTGCTTCTCCTTCTCCTTCTGCTTCTCCTTCTGCTTCTGTTTCTGCTTCTTCTCTTTCGGCTTCTCCTGCTTCTGCTTCTTGTCCTCCTCCTGCTTCTCTTTCTGCTTCTCATTCTGCTTCTGCTTCTCCTTCTGCTTCTGCTTCTCCTCCTTCTCCTTCTCCTACTTCTGCTTCTCTTTCAGCTTCTGCTTCTTCTGCTTCTCCTGATTCTCCTTCTGCATCTCCTTCTGCTTGTGGTTGTCCTCATGCTTCTTCTTCTGCCTCTGCTTCTCCTTCTCCTTCTTTTGCTTCTGCTTCTTCTGCTTTTCCTGCTTCTCTTTCTGCTTCTGCTTCTTCTGCTTCTCCTTCTGCATCTTCTTCTGCTTCTCCTTCTCTTTCTTCTGCTTCTCCTTCTGCTTCTCCTTCTGCTTCTTCTTCTGCTTTACCTGCTTCTCTTTCTGCTTCTCCTTCTGCTTCTCCTTCTGTTTCTCATTCTCCTTCTTGTTCTTCTGCTTTTCCTTCTGCTTTTCCTACTGCTTCTGCTACAACTGCTACTGCTTCTACTTCTTCTGTTTCTTCTGCTTCTCCTTCTGCTTTTGATTCTCTTTCTGCTTCTGCTTCTCCTTCTGCTTCTCATTCTGCTTCTCCAGATTCTGATTCTTCTGCTTCTCCTGCTTCTCCTTCTGCTTCAGGTTCTGCTTCTGCTTCTTCGGATTCTTATGCTTCTGCTTCTCCTGCTTCTGCTTCTTCTGCTTCCCCTCCTTCTCTTTCTGCTTCTCCTTCTGCTTCTGCTTCTTGTCCTTCTCCTGTTTCTTCTGCTTCTGCTTCTCCTGTTTCTGCATTTCCTGCTTCTCCTTCTGCTGCTCTTTCTGTTTCTCCTGCCGCGTTTCCTTCTACTGCTCCTTCTTCTGCTTCTCTTTCTGCTTCTACTCCTGTTTCTCCTTCTCCTTCTCCTTCTAGTTCTTCTGCTTTTCCTTCTGCTTCTCCTTCTGCTTCTGAATCTTCTGCTTCTTCTGATACTGCCTCTGCTTCTTCTGTTTCTTCTGCTTCTCCTTTTGCTTTTGCTTCTCTTTCTGCTTCTGCTTCTCCTTCTGCTTCTCCAGATTCTGCTTTTTCTGCTTCTCCTGCTTCTCCTTCTGCTTCAGGTTCTGCTTTTGCTTTTTCGGCTTCTTCTGCTTCTGCTTCTCCTGCTGCTGCTTCTTCTGCTTCTCCTGCTTCTCTTTCTGCTTTTCCTTCTGTTTCTGCTTCTCCTTCTGCTTCTGCTTCTTCCCCTTCTTCTGTTTCTTCTGCTTCGGCTTCTCCAGCTTCTGCTTCTCCTGCTTCTCGTTCTGCTTCTCTTTCTGCTTCTCTTTCTCCTTCTACTTGTCCTCCTCCTTCTTCTGCTTCTTCTTCTGCTTCTGCTTCTCTTCTGCTTCTGCTTCAATTTCTCCTTCTGCTTCTCATTCTGCTTCTGCGTCTTCTGTTTCTTCTGCTTCTCCTGCTTCTGCTTCTCCTGCTTCTCCTACTTCTCGTGCTGCTTCTCCTTCTGCGTCTCTTTCTGCTTCTGCTTATCCTTTTGCTTCTCCTACTCCTAATATTCCTCTTTCGCCTTCCCCATCTTCTTCTTCTGCTTTTCCTGCTGCTTCTGCTTCTGCTTATTCTACTATTTCTGTTTCTTCTGCTTATGCTTTAGATTGTGCTTCTTCTGTTTCTCCTTCTGCTTCAGATTCTGCTTCTGCTTCTTCGGCTTCTCCTCTTTCTTCTGCTTCTCCTGCTGCTACTTCTTCTGCTTCACCTGCTTCTCTTTCTGCTTCTCCTTCTGCTTCTGCTTCTCCTTCTGCTTCTGCTTCTCCTTCTGCTTCTGCTCTTCTTCTTCTGTTTCTTTTGCTTCTGTTTCTTCTTCTTCTGTTTCTTCTGATTCTACTTCTGCTTCTCGTTCTTCTCCTCTTTCTGCTTCTACTTCTGCTTCTTCTGATTCTCCTGCTTCTATTTCTTGTTCTCCTTCTGTTTCTGCTTCTCTTTCTGCTTCTGCTTCTCTTTCTGCTTCTCCTTCTCCTTCTTCTTCTTCTGCTTTTCCTGCTGCTTCTTCTTCTGCTTCTTCTGCTTTTTCTGTTGCTTCTGCTTCTGCTTCAGCTTCTGCTTCTTCTGTTTCTCCTTTTGCTTCTGCTTCTCCGTCTGTTTCTGCTTCTGCTCTTCTCCTTCTTCTGTTTCTTCTGCTTTGCTTCTCACGCTTCTCCTTCTTCTGCTTCTCCTACTTCTCCTTCTGCTTCTCCGTCTCATTCTCCTTCTCTTTCAATTTCTCCTTCTTGTGCTTCTCATTCTGCTTCTGCTTCTGCTTCTCCTGCTTCTGCTTCTTCTGTTTCTCCTTCTGCTTCTCCTTCTGCTTCTCTTTCTGCTTCTGATTCTCCTTCTGCTCCTCCTACTCCTACTCCTTCTCTTTCTCCTTCTTCTTCTTCTGCTTTTCGTTCTGCTTCTTCTGCTTGTTCTGTTTCTTCTGCTTCTGCTTTTCCAGCTTCTGCTGCTTCTGCTTCTTCTGCTTCAGGTTCTCCTTCTGCTTCTTGGGCCTCTTCTGTTTCTTCTGCTTCTGTTTCTCCTGCTACTGCTTCTTCTGCTTCTCTTTCTGCTTCTCCTTCTGCTTCTGCTTCTCCTTCTGCTCCTTCTCTTTCTCCTGTTTCTTCTTCTTCTTCTTCTTCTTCTTCTTCTTCTTCTTCTTCTTCTTCTTCTTCTTCTTCTTCTTCTTCTTCTTCTTCATCTTCTTCTTCTTCTTCTTCTTCTTCTTCTTCTTCTTCTTCTTCTTCTTCTTCTTCTTCTTCTTCTTCTTCTTCTTCTTCTTCTTCTTCTTCTTCTTCTTCTTCTTCTTCTTCTTCTGCTCCTCCCGCTTCTGCCTCTTCTGCTTCTCCTGCTTGTCCTTCTCCTTCTGCATCTCCTTCTCCTTCGTCTCCTTCTCTTTCAGCTTCTGCTTCTGCTTCTTCTGATTCTCCAAATTCTCCTTCTTCTTCTCCTTCTGTTTCTGCTTCTCTTTCTGCTTCTGCATCTCCTTCTGCTTCACCTTCTGCTGCTCTTTCTCCTTCTTCTGTTTTTCCCTCTGCTTCTGCTTCTTATGCTTCTTCTTTAGCTTCTGCTTCTGCTTCTCCTGCTTCTGCTTCTTATGCTTCTACTGCTTCTTCTTCTCTTTCTGCTTCTGCTTCTCCTGCTTGTTTTTCTGATTCTTCTGCTGCTTCTCCTTCTGCTGCTTCTTCTACTTCTCCTTCTGCTTCTCTTTTTCTTCTCCTTCTGCTTCTGCTTCTCCTTCTGCTTCTGCTCTTCTTCTTCTGTTTTTTTTCTTCTGTTTCTTCTTCAGTTTCTTCTGATTCTACTTCTGCTTCTCCTTCTTCTCCTCTTTCTGCTTCTACTTCTGCTTCTTCTGATTCTCCTGCTTCTACTTCTTGTTCTCCTTCTGTTTCTGCTTCTCTTTCTGCTTCTGCTTCTCCTTCTGCTGCTCCTTCTCCTTCTTCTTCTTCTGCTTCTCCTGCTGCTTCTTCTTCTGCTTGTTCTTCTTTTTCTGTTTCTTCTTCTTCTTCTTCAGCTTCTGCTACTTCTGCTTCTCCTTTTGCTTCTGCTTCTCCGTCTGTTTCTGCTTCTGCTCTTCTCCTTCTTCTCTTTCTTCTGCTTCTGCTTCTCCTGCTTCTTCTTCTTCTGCTTCTCCTACTTCTCTTTCTGCTTCTCCGTCTCATTCTCCTTCTCCTTCAATTTCTCCTTCTTGTGCTTCTCATTCTGCTTCTGCTTCTGCTTCTCCTGCTTCTGCTTCTTCTGTTACTCCTTCTGCTTCTCCTTCTGCTTCTCTTTCTGCTTCTGATTCTCCTTCTGCTCCTCCTACTCCTAATCCTTCTCTTTCTCCTTCTTCTTCTGCTTCTCGTTCTGCTTCTGCTTCTTCTGCTTGTTCTGTTTCTTCTGCTTCTGCTTTTCTAGCTTCTGCTGCTTCTGCTTCTCCTTCTGCTTCAGGTTCTCCTTCTGCTTCTTGGGCTTCTTCTGTTTCTTCTGCTTCTGCTTCTCCTGCTACTGCTTCTTCTGCTTCTCTTTCTGCTTCTCCTTCTGCTTCTTCTTCTCCTTCTGCTCCTTCTCTTTCTTCTGTTTCTTCTTCTTCTTCTGCTCCTCCCGCTTCTGCTTCTTCTGCTTCTCCTGCTTGTCCTTCTCCTTCTGCTTCTCCTTCTCCTTCTTCTCCTTCTCTTTCTGCTTCTGCTTCTTCTGATTCTCCAACTTCTCCTTCTTCTTCTCCTTCTGTTTCTGCTTCTCTTTCTGCTTCTGCATCTCCTTCTGCTTCACATTCTGCTGCTCTTTCTCCTTCTTCTGTTTCTCCCTCTGCTTCTGCTTCTTATGCTTCTTCTTTATCTTCTGCTTCTGCTTCTCCTGCTTCTGCTTCTTATGCTTCTACTGCTTCTTCTGCTTCTGCTTCTTCTGCTTCTACTTCTCTTTGTGCTTCTGCTTCTCCTGCTTGTTTTTCTGCTTCTTCTGCTGCTTCTCCTTAAGCTGCTTCTTCTACTTCTCCTTCTGCTTCTCTTTTTGCTTCTCCTTCTGCTTCTGCTTCTGCTTCTTCTGTTTCTCCTGCCTGAATTTCTGGTTCTACTTCTTCTGCTGCTTCTTCTTCTGCTTCTGCTTCTACTTCTGATTCTGATTCTGCTTCTTCTGCTTCTTCTCTTTCGGCTTCTCCTGCTTCTGCTTCTTGTGCTTCTCCTGCTTCTCTTTCTGCTTCTCATTCCGCTTCTGCTTCTCCTTCTGCTTCTGCTTCTCCTCCTTCTCCTTCTCCTACTTCTGCTTCTCCTTCAGATTCTGCTTCTTCTGCTTCTCCTGCTTCTCCTTCTGCATCTCCTTCTGCTTGTGCTTCTCCTTATGCTTCTTCTTCTGCCTCTACTTCTCCTTCTCCTTCTC
>NW_012291674.1:0-2876 GCF_000151885.1 Dipodomys ordii | reverse complement strand
CTTCTGTTTCTTTTGCTTCTGATTCATCTGCTTCTTCTTCTTCTGTTTCTACTTCTGCTTCTCCTTCTCTTTCTGCTTCTACTTCTGCTTCTTCTGATTTTCCTGCTTCTCTTTCTTGTTCTCCCTTCTGTTTCTGCTTCTCTTTCTGCTTCTGATTCTCCTTCTACTGCTCCTTCTCCTTCTCCTTTTTCTGCCTCTCCCACTGCTTCTGTTTCTGCTTCTTTTGCTTATTCTTTTTCTCCTCTTCTGCTTCACCTGGTTCTGCTTCTTCTGCTTCTACTGCTTCTCCTTATGCTTCTCCTTATGCTTCTTCTTCTTCTTCTTCTTCTTCTTCTTCTTCTTCTTCTTCTTCTTCTTCTTCTTCTTCTTCTTCTTCTTCTTCTTCTTCTTCTTCTTCTCTTTCTTTTGTTTCTGTTTTCCTGCTTCTTCTGCTTCTCCTGCTTCTCTTTCTGTTTTCCTTCTGTTTCTGCTTCTCTTTCTGCTTCTGCTTCTTCTCCTTCTTCTGTTTCTTCTGCTTCTGCTTCTCCTGCTTCTGCTTCTCCTGCTTCTCGTTCTACTTCCCTTTCTACTTCTCTTTCTGCTTCTCTTTCTCCTACTTCTGCTTCTCCTTCTGCTTCTTCTTCTCCTTCTGATTCTGCTTCCGCTTCAATTTCTCCTTCTGCTTCTCAATCTGCTTCTGCGTCTTCTGTTTCTTCTGCTTCTGCTTCTCCAGCTTCTCCTACTTCTCTTGCTGCTTCTCCTTCTGCGTCTCTTTCTGCTTTTGCTTATCCTTTTTCTTCTCCTACTCCTAATCCTTCTCTTTCGCCTTCGACGTCTTCTTCTTCTGCTTCTCCTGCTGCTTCTGCTTCTGCTTATTCTACTATTTCTGTTTGTTCTGCTTCTGCTTCAGATTGTGCTTCTTCTGTTTCTCCTGCTTCAGATTCTGCTTTTGCTTATTCGGCTTCTCCTGTTTCTTCTGCTTCTGCTTCTCCTGCTTCTTCTGCTTCTCCTGCTTCTCTTTTGCTTCTCCTTCTGCTACTGCTTCTCCTTCTGCTTCTGCTCTTCTCCTTCTTCTGTTTCTTATGCTTCTGTTTCTTCTTCTTCTTCTTCTTCTGTTTCTTCTGATTCTACTTCTGCTTCTCGTTCTTCTCCTCTTTCTGCTTCTACTTCTGCTTCTTCTGCTTCTCCTTCTTGTTCTCCTTCTGTTTCTCTTTCTGCTTCTGCTTCTCCTTCTGCTTCTCCTTCTCCTTTTCCTTCTTCTGCTTCTCCCACTGCTTCTGCTTCTGCTTCTTTTGCTTATTCTTTTTCTTCTGCTTCTGCTTCTCCTGCTTCTGCTTTTTCTACTTCTACTGCTTCTCCTTATTCTTCTCCTTATGCTTCTCCTTATGCTTCTCCTTATGCTGATGCTTCTTCTTCGTCTTCTTCTTCTTCGTCTTCTTCTTCTTCTTCTTCTTCTTCTTCTTCTTCTTCTTCTTCTTCTTCTTCTTCTTCTTCTTCTTCTTCTTCTTCTTCTTCTTCTTCTTCTTCTTCTTCTACTTCTCTTTCTTCTGCTTATGATTTTCCTGCTTCTTCTGCTTCTACTGCTTCTCTTTCTGCTTCTCATTCTGCTTATGCTTCTCCTAATGCTTCTCCTATTGCTTCTGCTGCCCTTCCTTCTCCTTCTTCTTCTCCTACTTCTGCTTCTCCTTCTGCTTCTGCTTCTTCTGCTTCTCCTGCTTCTCCTTCTGCATCTTCTGCTGCTTCTGCTTCTCCTTCTGCTGCTTCTTCTGCTTCTGCTTCTCCTTCTTCTGTTTCTCCTTCTGATTCTCCTTCTGCTTCTCCTTCTGTTGCTCCTTCTCCTTCTTCCAATGATTCTGCTTCTTATGCTTATTACTTTTCTTCTGCTTCTGCTTCTCCTGCTTCTGCTTCTTCTGCTTCTACTGCTTCTCCTTATGCTTCTCCTTCTTCTTCTTCTTCTTCTTCTTCTTCTTCTTCTTCTTCTTCTTCTTCTTCTTCTTCTTGTTCTTCTTCTTCTTCTTCTTCTTCTTCTTCTCTTTCTTCTGCTTCTGCTTTTCCTGCTTCTTCTGCTTCCACTGCTTCTCTTTCTGCTTCTCATTCTTCTTCTGCTTCTCCTTCTGCTTCTCCTATTGCTTCTGCTGCTCTTCCTTCTCCTTCTCCTACTTCTATTTCTTCTTCTGCTTCTGCTTCTTCTGCTTCTCCTGCTTCTCCTTCTGCATCTCCTTCTGCTTGTGCTTGTCCTTATGCTTCTTCTTCTGCTTCTCCTTCGCTTCTCCTTCTGCTTCTTCTGCTTCTCCTTCTGATTCTCCTTCTGATTCTGCTTCTGTTTTTCCTTCTCCTTCTCGTTTTTCTGCTTTTCCTTCTGCTTCTCCTTCTACTTCTGCTGCTACTGCTACTGCTTCTGCTTCTTCTGTTTCTTCTGCTTCTCCTTCTGCTTTTGCTTCTCTTTCCGCTTCTGCTTCTCCTTCTGCTTCTCATTCTGCTTCTCCAGATTCTGCTTCTTCTGCTTCTCCTGCTTCTCCTTCTGCTTCAGGTTCTGCTTCTGCTTCTTCGGATTCTTATGCTTCTGCTTTTCCTGCTTCTGCTTCTTCTGCTTCCCCTCCTTCTCTTTCTGCTCCTCCTACTGTATCTGCTTCTCCTTCTGCTTCTGCTTCTTGTCCTTCTCCTTTTTCTTCTTCTTCTGCTTCTCCTGTTTCTACATCTCCTGCTTCTCCTTCTGCCGCTCTTTCTGCTTCTCCTGCTGCTTTTCCTTCTCCTGCTCATTCTTCTGCTTCTCCTTCTGTTTCTCCTTCTACTTCTCTTTCTCGTTCTTCTGCTTTTCCTTCTGCTTCTCCTTCTGCTTCTGCATCTTCTGCTTCTTCTGCTACTGCCTCTGCTTCTTCTGTTTCTTCTGCTTCTCC
>NW_012291673.1:0-8877 GCF_000151885.1 Dipodomys ordii | reverse complement strand
CTAACATGTTCCCTAACATGTTCCCGAAGTTCCCTAACACATTTGTTAACCTTAACCTTAACATTCCCAAACTCTAGTTCCCAAACCCTAACTAGTTCTGTAATGCTAACTGGTTCTCTAATACTAACATGTTCCCTAACATGTTCCAGACGTTCCCTAACACATTCGTTAACCCTACTCCTAATATCCACATTCCCAAACCCTAACTAGTTCTCTAGCTCTCTAACATTAAATAGTTCTCTATCACTAACATCTAATAAGTTCTCTAATCCTTTCTCTAAGCCTGACCTTAACATCATCCCAAACCCTAACTAGTTCCCAAAATCCAGTTATCTAACACTAACACATTCATTAACCCTAGCCTTAACATTCCAAAACTCTAGTCCCCAAATCCTAGTTTTCTAATGCTAACTAGTTCTCTAACACTAACATGTGCCCTAACATGTTCCAGAAGTTCCCCAACACATTTGTTAACCCTAACATTTACATCTTCCCAGGCCCTATTTCAGAAACCCTAACTAGTTCTCTAATACTAACATTCCCTAACACATTCCAGAAGTTCCCCCAACACATTCATTAACCCTATTCTTAACATTCACATTCCCAAACCCTACCTAGTTCTCTAGTTCTCTAACACTAGTTCTCTATCACTAACATGTTCCCAAACATTCCCTAAGAAGTTCCCTAATCCTTTCTGTAATCCTGACCTTAACATATTCCCAAAGCCTAACCTATTCCCAAATCTTAACCAGTTCTCTAACTCTAATTCTCTAACACTAACATATTCCCTAACATGTTCCACAAGTTTCCTAACACATTTGTTCGCCTGAACCTTAACATTCCCAAACCATAGTTCCCAGACCTAACTAGTTCTCTAATGCTAACTAGTCCTATAACACTAACATGTGCCCTAACCCATTCCTGAAGTTCCCCAACACATTTGTTAACCCTAACTTTAACATATTCCCGGACCATAACTAGTTTGCTAACCCTAACTAGTTCTCTAATGCTAACTAGTTCTCTAACACTAACATGTTTCCTAACACATTCCAGAATTTCCCTAGCACATTCGTTAATCCTACTCCTAAGATTCCCATTCACGAACCCTAACTAGTTCTCCAACTGGTTCTCACTAAATAGTTCTCTAACACTAACATTCACTAACAAGTTCTCTAATCCTTTCTATAACCCTGACCTTAACATATTCCCAAAGTCTAACTAGTTCCCTAACATATTCCAGAATTTTCCTAACACATCCATTAACCCTAACCTTTATATATTCCCAGACGCTAAGTAGTTCCAAAACCCTAGTTTTCTATTGCTAACTACTTCTCTAACACTAACATTTTCCCTAATGTTTCAGAAGTTCCCTAACACACATTAACCCTAACCTTAACATATTCCCAAACTCTAACTAGTTCCCAAACCCTAACTAGTTCTCTAATGCTAACTAGTTCTCTAACCCTAACATGTTCCCTAATGTTCCAAAAGTTCCCTAACACATTCGTTAACCCTACTAACATTCCCATTCCCAAACCCTAACTAGTTCTCTAACTAGTTTTTTTCTCTTTTTTTTATTGTAAAGATACTATACAGAGGGTTACAGTTACATGAGTGAGGTAATGAGTACACTTCCTCTTGAACATTGTTACCCCCTCCATTGTTTTCCCCCTACCATCCCCTCCCTCCCTCCCTTCCCCGAAGTTCTTTTTTTTTTTTTGATTGTGATTAAGTGATTACATAATTTCTAAGTCACAAGTTCATTCTAACTTTCCTGGAGCAAATTGTCTATCACAGTCTGTAATATATAACAGTGTTCACATGTTATATACCATATTTGTGATCAGCAGCGTGGGGATATTTAATAGTGGTTCAACCAGATGAGCGGGAGTTCTTTGTTTCTTAAGTCCTGTTAGTTTTGTCGTATCACCTAACATTTTGGATTTAGCATCCACTTATCAGGGAGACCATGTACCGTTTGTCTCTTCGTTCTTGGCTTACCTCGCTCAACATGATTCCTTCTAGCTCCATCCATTTCCCTGCAAATGCCATTATTTTGTCATTTCTAATGGCTGCATAATATTCCATTGTGTATAGAAACCACAATTTTTGGATCCATTCATCTGTGGTGGGACATCTGGGTTGTTTTCATATCCTGGCTATTGTGAACAGTGCTGCAATAAACATGGAGGTGCACGTGTCCTTGTATATTGGTTCCTGTTGTTCAGGGTAGATGCCTAGAAGTGGTATGACTGGGTCGTAAGGGAGGTCAATCTTTAGCTTTCTAAGGACCCTCCAGACTGCTTTCCAAAGTGGTTGTATAAGTGTACATTCCCACCAGCAGTGTAATAGGGTTCCTCTTTCTCCACATCCCCTCCAGCATTTGTCGTTGGCTGATTTGTGGATGTGGGACATTCTGACTGGGGTAAGATGGTATTTCAGGGTTGTCTTTATTTGCATTTCCTTCAACACCAGGGATGATGAACATTTCCTCATGTGTTTCTTTGCCATTTTTATTTCTTCATCTGAGAAGTCCCTCTTTAGTTCCCTTGCCCATTTAAGAATTGGTTTGTTAGGTTTGGGAGGGATTAGTTTCTTGAGTTCCCTGTGTATACTGGATGTTAACCCCTTGTCTGATATATTCCTGGTAAATATTTTTTCCCAATTAGTTGGTTGTCTTTCTAGTTTGGTTGTGATAGATGTAGCTGTGCAGAAGCTTTTTATTTTAAGGAAGTCCCATTTGTCAAGTCTCTCTCCAATTTGTTGTGACCCTGGGACTCTGTTCAGGAAGTTCCTTCCTGTGCTTATTAGTTCAAGTGTCTCTCCTACTCTGTCCTGCAGTAGTTCCAGAGAGTCGGGTTTAATGTTAAGGTCTTTAATCCATTTTGAGTTGATGTTGGTGCATGGTGATAGGCTGGGGTCCACTTTTAGTTTTCTGCATGTGGCTGCCCAGTTTCCCCAGCACCAGTGGTTGAAGAGGCTGTGTTTCTTCCCCTGTATGTCTTTGGCTCCTTTGTCAAATATCAGCTGGCTGTAGGCCTGTGGATTTATTTCTGGATCTTCTATTCTGTTCCATTGGTCTTCGGGTCTGTTTTTGTGCCAGTACCATGCTGTCTTTGTTATTATAGCTCTGTAGTAGAGTTTGAAGTTCGGCATGGATAGCCCTCCCATGTTGTCTTTATTCCCTAGAATTGTTTTGGCTATTCTAGGTCTTTTGTTAGGTCCTTTGTTCCATATGAGTTTTTGGACTGTTTTCTGTATTTCAGTGATGTATGTCATTGGGATTTTAATAGGAACTGCATTGAATTTGTATACTAATTTTTGCAGTATTACCATCTTCACTATATCCAAGAGCCTGGGAGGTCACTATATCCAAGGCCTATCCAAGAGCATGGGAGGTCTTTCCATTTCCTAGTGTCTTCTGCAATTTCTTTAACTTTTTATAGTTCTCATTAAATAGTTCTTTTACATCTTTGGTTAGGTTAATTCCTAAATATTTTATTTTTTGGGAGGTTATTGTGAATGGGGTTGCTCCCTTTATTTCCCTCTCTTCTTGTACATTGTAAGTGTACAGGAAGGCAATTCATTTTTTGTGGTTTATTTTGTATCCTGCTACTTTGCCAAAGTGATTTATGATTTCTAAGAGTTTGGGGATGGAGTTTTTGGGATCGTGGAGGTATAGTATCATGTCGTCTGCAAAAAGGGTTAGTTTAACTTCTTCTTTCCCTATGCTGATCCCTTTAATGTCTTTTTCTTGCCTTATTGCCCTAGCTAAGGGTTCCAGGACTATATTGAAGAGGAGTGGAGACAGTGGGCATCTTTGCCTTATTCCTGATTTTAGGAGAATTGGTTGTAGCTTTTCCCCATTAAGTATAATATTGGCTATTAGTATGTCATAAATGGCTTTTATTGTTTTTAAAAATGTTCCTTCTATTCCTATTTTCTCCAGAGCTTTTAGCATGAATGAATGTTGAATTTTATCAAAGGCCTTTTCTGCAACTGTGGAGATAATCATGTGATTCTTGACCTTGGCTCTGTTGATGTGTTGGATTACATTTATTGACTTACGTATGTTAAACCATCCCTGCGTCTCTGGGATGAAGCCTACCTGGTCATAGGGTGCAGGGAGCCGGAGTAAACGCCGTTACAAGATGGCGCCGACTTCCGTGCTACCTTGAAGGTAAACAACTCCATGTTTGGTAATCTTTTGCCCCGGTCTTGGGCCTGAGTTTTGCGCATGGCTCTTTTCGCCAATCCTGACTCGGTAAGGTGAGGTGACAGGTGGTTAACCAATCAAACGCTGCCTTATCTGCTAGAAACTGTATATAGGTGGGGAATTTCACTTCCTCAGGGTCTCTCGCTCAAGCTCTCCCATCAACTCAAAAGCTCTCCAATAAAGTGTGATCTGAGAAGACTCCTGGTGTGGCGGTCGTTCTTCCTCGCGGGCCGAGAGGGTGTTCGCTACAAGTGGTGCCGAAACCCGGGATCCACGCGAGAGACCGAACAGGAGCCAGAACTCAACACACGGAGAGGAGACGTCGGTAAGTATCCCCAGGTATGCTAGATTCTTGGTTGTTGTTAGCCTTGCTGCTTTCTCTGTGGTTTGTCTTCCTGGTGGTTGTCTGTACTTGCCTGCATTGTGGGGAACCTGGGAGGGTGTGTCGCTGCCAGTAACTTGCCACTGCAAAACGAAAGTAAATCCACGGTAGATAACATGGTTTTCACCCCGTGAGATAAGTCGCTCGTACATAAGGGCGTACCATGGGTAATGGCCAGGGAGTTTCCTGCGGCACGGCAGACTTTTATGCTCCCTTACAAGCTCTTTTAAGGCAGCGAGGGCTAAAAGTATCTAAAGGTACAGTGGAAAAGGTGCTGGGGGATTTTGATAAGCACACACCCTGGTTTGCGGTTTCAGGGGATCTCACTCTTCCGTGCTGGGATAAGCTAGGCAAGGATCTAACTAGGGCCCAGAAAGAAGAACAAATAACTGGTGCCACTCTCCCTCTCTGGCGGATGGTTCGTGCCTGCCTTGAGGAAGGTGGATCGGACCTAATTCAGGAAGGACGTAAGGTACTCATGCAGCATCAGGATAGTCTCTCGGAATCAGCATCTCATAAAGGGGAAGAAAAAAGGCCTAAAAGAAGAAAGGAAAAAAGAAAAAAGGATCCTAGAATAGTAAAACAGGAAGAGGGGTCACTGCCCTCACAAAAGACAAAGGAGCGAGCTCCAACGAAGCTCTTAAAGAGGAAGCTAAAAAATCTTTATATCCTTCTTTGGAGGAATTTTCTAACCGGTTCTCGGCCCTTCAGGTGGAAGGGCAGGACCAACAGGGTGACTTTACTAGTCACTCAGAAGAGGGTGAGTCAGAGGAAGAGGGGGGGTCAGCTTGACCCAGATGACTTTGATGACCTTGAAAGGGCGGCAGCAGAGTACGAAGCAGACAGGTACGGGGAGTGGCGTGCGCTGGCGGCAAGAGCACAACCCCGACAGAAGGGATGTGGTCTGGTTGGCCCTCGCCCATCAGCCCCTCCACCATACCCGGAAATGGGGCGAAGCCATTTTATAAAAGGAAGTACCTGGTCTAGGTTAGCGGCCACCTTTCCAGTTTTTGAAAACCCCATCACTAATGAGAGGATTCTTGAGCCTGTTTCTTACTCCCAGTTAAAAGACTTAGTTGAGGCAGTCAGAACGTATGGGGTAACGGCCAATTATACCACTGCCTTGCTTCGAAGGCTGACCATTAATGCTATGACACCTACGGACTGGTTTGAAGTTGCCCGTACTTGTCTTAATCATGGACAGTTCCTTGACTTCCGGTCCATCATGCAGGATAAGGCTCAAGTTCAATATAGGCAGAATGTCCACAATGGGTATCCGGATTGGACAGTCGACATGCTTTTGGGACAGGGGCCTTATGCGGTGGACCAGACAGGATATCCTTTTGAGGTGTACCGTCAGGTAAATGACATCTTTTATCGATCCTGGCGCTCCCTCCCCAATAAAGGAGAAATGACTGGCAACCTGACAAAAATTGTTCAGGCACCTAATGAACCCTTTTCTGATTTTGTTGCTCACATGCTAGAGACAGCCGAGCGAGTATTGGGGAGTATGGAAACTGCCATGCCCTTTGTACAACAGATCATATTTGAACAAGCTACTAAAGAGTGTCAAAGGGCAATCACCCCAGTGAGGACCCAAAGTCTAGACACATGGCTAAAAGCCTGCAGGGAAGTGGGTGGCCCCCTGACTAATGCGGGATTGGCTGCTGCTGTTTTGTCGGCCGCAAAGGTTGCGAAAGACAGTAAAGGGAAAGGATGCTTTCGTTGCGGCCAGTTGGGACACTTTAAACGACAGTGCCCCCAAAATGGCGGCCCTACACAGCCTGCGCCCAAGCCGCCCAGGACCCCAGGGGTGTGTCCTCATTGCAAAAAGGGAAAACATTGGGCTAATGAATGCAGATCGATCCGGGAAGTAAATGGGCACCCCATTCCACAGGCTGACCCAAGCACTAATCAAAAGCAGGAGTCAAAAAACGAGGGGAGGGGCCCGCGTCCCCAGGGCCCGAAAATTTATGGGGCATTCCAGACTCCGATTCCCGAACAACGCCCGCAGCAACCCTCCAGCCAAGACGAGCAACCTCAGGCTCCGCAGGGCTGGACCTCTGTGCCACCTCCGGATTGGAGTTAACGCAACAGATGGGAGTCCAGATTATGGAGACAGACATGACAGGACCCTTAGACAGAGGCACTGTGGGAATAGTTTTGGAACGCTCCTCTTCCACTATGAGGGGACTGATAGTTTTCCCGGGAGTAATTGATCCGGATTACACGGGAACTATCAAGGTTCTCTGCCATGCCCCTCATGGAGTGGTGTCCATTTCCCCCGGGGACAGAATTGCACAGCTTCTGCTTTTGCCTTCGCTCCATGATAATTTCCCCGCTAAGGAGGTAAAGAGAGGGAGTGAAGGACTCGGCTCCACTGGAGTCGACCTTGCATGTTTGTCCATAACTTTGGACCAAAGACCCATGCTGACCCTCCAAGAAGAGGGAAAAAGATTTGAGGGACTGGTGGACACAGGGGCAGACAGAAGTATCATCCAAAAAAGAGACTGGCCAAGGCAATGGCCAACTCAAAAGTCTTCTCAGACGTTACAAGGACTAGGCTATGCTGATGCCCCACAGCTTAGTGCAAAAGAATTGACTTGGAGAACAGACGAAGGCCAGGTTGGAAAAATGCAGCCATTTGTGGTAGACGTCCCTGTCAATCTTTGGGGAAGAGATGTGCAGCAACAGCTGAAGTTAACTCTAACCAATGATTACTCTGAGGCCAGTCAAAATATGATGAAACAGCAAGGATTTGTTCCAGCCTTGGGGCTTGGTCGATGTCTCCAAGGATGCAAGGAGCCGATAGAGCCACTTACTAAGCAGAACAGAAAGGGTTTGGGTTTTTCTTAGGGGCCTCTGAAAACAAGGCTTCCACTGAAGATGCGGTGCCCATACCCTGGTTGACACAAAAGGCGGTGTGGGTTCCCCAGTGGCCCCTCTCTCAAGAAAAATTGGAAGCGGCTCAAACTCTTGTTCTGGAACAGCTACAGTTAGGGCATGTTGAACCTTCAGTGTCACCCTGGAATACCCCAATTTTTGTGATAAAAAAGGCCTCCGGAAAATGGAGATTATTACATGACCTCAGAGCAGTAAATGCCCAGATGCAAATTATGGGGCCCATCCAAAGAGGACTTCCATTACTTTCTGCATTACCACGAGGGTGGCCCATCTTAGCCTTAGATATTAAGGATTGCTTTTTTTCCATACCTCTTTGCAAAAAGGATAGGGAGCGCTTCGCCTTTACTCTGCCTTCTGTTAACCATGAAGCCCCGGATGCTCATTACCAGTGGAGAGTTCTTCCCCAGGGAATGGCTAATAGCCCAACAATTTGTCAATTGTTTGTAGGAGCTGCATTGACCCTTGTTAGAAAAAATTTCCCAAAAACACAGATTATCCATTATGTGGATGATATTTTGTTGGCTGCTCCCTCAGTAAAAACTCTTCATAAAGTGTTTGGCCAAGTCGTAGAGATGCTGGCTGTCAAAGGATTAACTATTGCCCCTGAAAAGATTCAGCAATCCACTGTTGTTCAATTCTTAGGCTCTATTGTTTCCCCCGCAGAGATTAGGCCACAAAAACTTTCCATTCAAACTAGACATCTTAAAACGCTCAACGACTTTCAACAGCTGGTTGGCGATATTAACTGGATAAGGGGATTTCTTAACATCCCTCGATCAGAGTTGTTGCCGCTGTTTGCCATTCTGGAAGGTGACCCTGAGGTAACCTCCCCTCGGTCCCTAACACCATTGGCCTTAGAGTCTTTACAGAAGGTTGAAATTGCTTTGTCTAAAGCTCAAATTCTACGGGTTGATCCACAGTTACCCATTGATTTATGTATATTGAAGACAAAAAATTATTCCACAGGAGTTCTTTGGCAAAATGGCCCTTTGTGGTGGATTCATGGCAATTCTGTGGGAGCAAAGACTATTCAGTATTTCCCTGAGCTAGTAGCTAAACAAGCACTTCTAGGCATAAAGCATTGTTTGATGCATTTTGCAAAAAATCCCGATAAACTGATTATTCCATACACTTGCAAACAGGTCGAGATTTTGGCAGCCACCGTGGATATGTGGGCAGTCCTTGTTTCCTCCTTTCCGCATGTGATTGACAACCACTACCCTAAACACCCTCTACTTGCTATTGTTGACAAAAATTTGGTGTATTTTCCTGTTGTTACCTCTAAGGAACCCTTGGATAAAGCTTTAACCATCTTTACGGATGGATCAAAATCCGAGATTGGGCGCATTTTTGATACAGGGTAGTAAACAACCAG
>NW_012291672.1:0-8877 GCF_000151885.1 Dipodomys ordii | reverse complement strand
TGCTCTGCTCTCTGTTCTCTGCTCTCTTCTGCTTTGATCCCTTTCTGCTTCTGCTTCTCCTTGAGCTTGCCATTCTGCTTCTCCAGATTCTGCTTTTTCTGCTTCTCCTGTTTCTCCTTCTGCTTCAGGTTCTGCTTCTGCTTCTTCGGATTCTTATGCTTCTACTTCTCCTGCTTCTGCTTCTTCTGCTTCCCCTCCTTCTCTTTCTGCTTCTCCTTCTGTTTCTGCTTCTCCTTCTGCTTCTGCTTCTTGTCCTTCTCGTGTTTCTTCTGCTTCTGCTTCTCCTGCTTCTGATTCTTCTGCTTTTCCTGCTTCTCTTTCTGCTTCTCCTTCTGCTTCTGCTTCTCCTTCTGCTTCTGCTCCTTCTCCTTCTTCTGTTTCTTCTTCTTCTGCTTCTCCCGCTTCTGCTTCTTCTGCTTCTCCTGCTTCTCGTTCTGCTTCTCTTCGTCGGCTTCTCTTTCTACTTCTGCTTCTGCTTCTTCTGATTCTGCTTCTTCTCCTTCTTCTTCTCCTTCTGCTTCTGCTTCTTCTGCTTCTCCTGCTTCTCCTTCTGCAACTCCTTCTGCTTGTGCTTGTCCTTCTGCTTCTGCTTCTTTTCTGCTTCTGCTTCTCCTTATCCTCCTTCTGCTTCTCCGTCTGCTTCTGCTTCTTCTGCTTTTCCTGATTCTCTTTCTGCTTCTCCTTCTGTTTCTCCTTCTCCTTCTCGTTCTTCTGCTATTCCTTCTGCTTCTCTTTCTGCTTCTGCATCTTCAGCTTCTTCTGCTACTGCTTCTGCTTCTTCTGTTTTTTCTGTTTCTCCTTCTGCTTCTCCTTCTGCTTTTGCTTCTCTTTCTGCTTCTGCTTCTCCTTCTGGTTCTCCTTCTTCTTCTCCAGATTCTTCTTCTTCTGCTTCTCCTGCTTCTCCTTGTGCTTCAGGTTCTGCTTCTGCTTCTTCGGGTTCTTCTGCTTCTATTTCTGCTTCTCTTTCTGTTTCTACTTCTCTTTCTGCTTCTGCTTCTTCTCCTTCTTCTGCTTCTCCTGCTTCTCCTTCTGTTTCTCTTTATGCTTATCCTTCTCCTTCTCCTTCTTCTTCTTCTCCTTCTGCTTCTGCTTCTTATTCTGCATCTTCTTCTGTTTCAATTTCTCCTTCTTCTGCTTTTCATTCTGCTTCTGCTTCTCCTGCTTCTGCTTCTTCTGCTTCTCCTTCTCATTCTCCTTCTCTTTCTGCTTCTGCTTATCCTTCTGTTTCTCCTACTCCTAATACTTCTCGTTCTCCTTCTCCTTCTTCTTCTTCTGCTTCTACTGCTGCTTCCTCTTCTGCTTTTTCTGTTTCTTCTTCTTCTGCTTCAGCTTCTGCTTCTTCTGCTTCTCCTTCTGCTTCTGCTTCTCCTTCTGCTTCTGCTTCTGCTTCTGCTCTTCTCCTTCTTCTGTTTCTTCTGCTTCTGCTTCTCCTGCTTCTTCTTCTTCTGCTTCTCCTACTTCTCTTTCTGCTTCTCCGTCTCCTTCTCCTTCTCCTTCAATTTCTCCTTCTTGTGCTTCTTATTCTGCTTCTGCTTCTCCTGTTTCTGCTTCTTCTGTTTCTCCTTCTGCTTCTCTTTCTGCTTGTAATTATGCTTCTGCTCCTCCTACTCCTACTCCTTCTCTTTCTCCTTCTTCTTCTGCTTCTCGTTCTGCTTCTGCTACTGCTTCTTCTGCTTGTTCTATTTCTTCTGCTTCTTCTTTTCCAGCTTCTGCTGCTTCTGCTTGTCCTTCCGCTTCAAGTTCTCCTTCTGCTTCTTGGGATTCTTCTGTTTCTTCTGCTTCTGCTTCTCCTGCTACTGCTTCTTCTGCTTCTCTTTCTGCTTCTCCTTCTGCTTCTGCTTCTCCTTCTGCTCCTTCTCCTTCTTCTGTTTCTTCTTCTGCTGCTGCTTCTCCCGCTATCACTTCTTCTGCTTCTCCTGCTTGTCCTTCTGCTTCTGCTTCTGCTTCTCCTTCATCTGCTTCTCTTTCTGTTTCTGCTTCTGCTTCTTCTGATTCTCCAACTTCTCCTTCTCCTCCTCCCTCTGTTTCTGCTTCTCTTTCTCCTTCTGCATCTCCTTCTGCTTCACCTTCTGCTGCTCCTTCTCCTCCTTCTGTTTCTCCCTCTACTTCGGCTTCTGCATCTTATGCTTCTTTATTTCTTCTGCTTCTGCTTCTCCTGCTTCTGCTTCTTATGCTTCTACTGCTTCTTCTTCTGATTCTTCTGATTCTTCTGCTTCTACTTCTCTTTCTGCTTCTGCTTCTCCTGCTTGTTTTTCTGCTTCTTCTACTGCTTCTCCTTGTGCTGCTTCTTCTACTTCTCTTTCTGCTTCTCTTTTTGCTTCTCTTTCTGCTTCTGCTTCTGCTTCTTCTGTTTCTCCTGCCTGAATTTCTGGTTCTACTTGTTCTGCTGCTTCTCCTTCTGCTTCTGCTTCTCCTTCTGCTTCAGTTTCTGCTTCTTCTACTTCTTCTCTTTCAGCTTCTCCTGCTTCTGCATCCTGTGCTTCTCCTGCTTCTCTTTCTGCTTCTCATTCCGCTTCTGCTTGTCCTTCTGCTTCTCCTTCTGCTTCTGCTTCTGCTTCAATTTCTCCTTCTGCATCTCATTCTGCTTCTGCGTCTTCTGTTCTTCTGCTTCTACTGCTTCTGCTTCTCCTGCTTCTCCTAATTCTCGTGCTGCTTCTCCTTCTGCGTCTCTTTCTGCTTCTGATTATCCTTTTGCTTCTCCTACTCCTAATCCTTCTCTTTCGAATTCTCCGTCTTCTTCTTCTGCTTCTCCTGCTGCTTTTTCTTCTGATTATTCTACTATTTCTGTTTCTGCTGATTCTGCTTCAGATTGTGCTTCTTCCGTTTCTCCTTCTGCTTCAGATTGTGCTTCGGCTTCTTCGGCTTTTCCTGTTTCTTCTGCTTCTGCTTCTGCTGCTTCTTCTGCTTCTCCTGCTTCTCTTTCTGCTTCTCCTTTTGCTTCTGCTTTTCTTTCTGCTTCTGCTTCTGCTCTTCTCCTTCTTCTGTTTGTTTTGCTTCTTCTTCTTCTTCTGTTTCTTCTCATTCTACTTCTGCTTCTCCTTCTTCTCCTTCTCTTTCTCCTTTTGCTTCTGCTTCTTCTGCTCCTCCTGCTTCTCCTTCTGCATCTTCTTCTGCTTCTGCTTCTCCTTCTGCTGCTTCTTCTGCTTCTGCTACTCCTTCTGCTTCTTCTACTTCTCTTTCTGCTTCTGCTTCTGTTTCTCCTTCTCCTTCTCGTTCTCCTGCTTTTCTTTCTGCTTCTCCTTCTGCTTCTGCAGCAACTGCTTCTGCTTCTTCTGTTTCTTCTGCTTCTCCTTCTGCTTTTGATTCTCTTTCTGCTTCTGCTTCTCCTTCAGCTTGTCATTCTGCTTCTCCAGATTCTGCTTCTTCTGCTTCTCCTGCTTCTCCTTCTGCTTCAGGTTCTGCTTCTGATTCTTCGGATTCTTATGCTTCTGCTTCTCCTGCTTCTGCTTCTTCTGCTTCCCCTCCTTCTCTTTCTGCTTCTCCTTCTGTTTCTGCTTCTCCTTCTGCTTCTGCTTCTTGTCCTTCTCCTGTTTCTTCTGCTTCTCCTGCTTCTGCTTCTGCTTTTTCTGCTTTTCCTGCTTCTCTTTCTGCTTCTCCTTCTGCTCCTGCTTCTCCTTCGCCTTCTGCTCCTTCTCCTTCTTCTGTTTCTTCTTCTTCTGCTTCTCCCGCTTCTGCTTCTTCTGCTTCTCCTGCTTGTCGTTCTGCTTCTCTTCGTCGGCTTCTCTTCCTACTTCTGCTTCTGCTTCTTCTGCTTCTGCCTCTTCTCTTTAGTTCTTCTCCTTCTGCTTCTGCTTCTTCTCCTTCTCCTGCTTTTCCTTCTGCATCTCCTTCTGCTTGTGCTTTTCCTTCTGCTTCTTCTTCTGCTTCTGAAACTCCTTCTCCTTCTTCTGCTTCTCCGTCTGCTTCTGCTTCTTCTGCTTTTCCTGATTCTCTTTCTGCTTCTCCTTCTGTTTCTCCTTCTCGTTCTTCTGCTATTTCTTGTGCTTCTTTTTCTGCTTCTACATCTTCAGCTTCTTCTGCTACTGCTTGTGTTTCTTCTGTTTCTTCTGCTTCTCCTTCTGATTTTGCTTCTCTTTCTGCTTCTTCTTCTCCTTCTGCTTCTGCAGATTCTGCTTCTTCTGCTTCTTCTTCTGCTTCAGGTTCTGCTTCTGCTTCTTCGGATTCTTATGCTTCTGCTTCTCCTGCTTCTGCTTCTTCTGCTTCCCCTCCTTCTCTTTCTGCTTCTCCTTCTGTTTCTGCTTCTCCTTCTGCTTCTGCTTCTTCTCCTTCTTCTGTTTCTTCTGCTTCTGCTTCTCCTGCTTCTGCTTCTCCTGCTTCTCGTTCTGCTTCTCTTTCTGCTTTTCTTTCTGCTTCTCCTTCTCCTTCTTCTGCTTCTCCTTCTGCTTCTGCTTCAATTTCTCCTTCTGCTTCTCATTCTGCTTCTGCATCTTCTGTTTCTTCTGCTTCTCCTGCTTCTGCTTCTCCTGCTTCTCCTACTTCTCGTGCTGCTTTTTCTTCTGCGTCTCTTTCTGCTTCTGCTTATCCTTTTGCTTCTCCTACTCCTAATCCTTCTCTCTCGCCTTCTCCGTCTTCTTCTTCTGCTTCTCCTGCTGCTTCTGCTTCTGCTTATTCTACTATTTCTGTTTCTTCTGCTTCTGCTTCAGATTGTGCTTCTTCTGTTTCTCCTTCTGCTTCAGATTCTGCTTCTGCTTCTTCGGATTCTTCTGTTTCTTCTGCTTCTGCTTCTCCTGCTTCTTAAGCTTCTCCTGCTTCACTTTCTGCTTCTCTTTCTTCTTCTCCTTCTGCTTCTGCTTCTGCTTCTGCTTCTGCTCTTCTTCTTCTTCTGTTTCTTTTGCTTCTGTTTCTTCTGCTTCTTCTTCTTCTGTTTCTTCTGATTCTACTTCTGCTTCTTCTGATTCTCCTGCTTCTCCATTTGTTGTCCTTCTGTTTCTGCTTCTCTTTCTGCTTCTGCTTCTCCTTCTGCTGCTCCTTCTCCTTCTGCTTCTGCTTCTCCCAGTGCTTCTGCTTCTGCATCTTTTGCTTATTCTTTTTCTTCTGCTTCTGCTTCTCCTGCTTCTGCTTCTTCTGCTTCTACTGCTTCTCCTTATGCTTCTCCTTATGCTTCTCCTTCTTCTTCTTCTTCTTCTTCTTCTTCTTCTTCTTCTTCTTCTTCTTCTTCTTCTTCTTCTTCTTCTTCTTCTTCTTCTTCTTCTTCTTCTTCCTCTTCTTCTTCTTCTCTTTCGTCTGCTTCTACCTTTCCTGCTTCTTCTGCTTCTACTGCTTCTCTTTCTGCTTGTCATTCTGCTTCTGCTTCTCCTTCTGCTTCTCCTATTGCTTCTGCTGCCCTTCCTTCTCCTTCTCCTTTTCCTACTTCTGCTTCTCATTCTGCTTTTGCTTCTTCTGCTTCTCCTGCTTCTCCTTCTGCATCTTCTTCTGCTTCTGCTTCTCCTTCTGCTGCTTCTTCTGCTTCTGCTTCTGCTTCTCCTTCTGCTTCTCCTTCTGCTGCTCCTTCTGCTTCTCGTTCTGCTTCTGATTCTCCTTCTGCTCTTCCTTCTCCTAATCCTACTCTTTCTCCTTCTCCTTTTTCTTCTTCTGCTTCTCGTTCTGCTTCTGCTACTGCTTCTTCTGCTTGTTCTGTTTCTTCTGCTTCAGGTCCTGCTTCTGCTTCTTCAGCTTCTTCTGTTTCTTGTGCTTCTGCTTCTCCTGCTACTGCTACTTCTCCTTATCTTTCTGCTTCTCCTTCTGCTTCTGCTCCTCCTTCTCCTTCTTCTCTTTCTTCTTCTTCTTCTTCTTCTTCTTCTTCTTCTTCTTCTTCTTCTTCTTCTTCTTCTTCTTCTTCTTCTTCTTCTTCTTCTTCTTCTTCTTCTTTTTCTTCTTCTTCTGCTTCTTCTGCTTCTTCTGCTTCTCCCGCTTCTGCTTCTTCTGCTTCTCCTTCCTTTCCTCTGCTTCTGCTTCTCCTTCTCCTTCTTCTGCTTCTCTTTCTGCTTCTGCTTCTTCTGATTCTCCAACTAATCCTTCTTCTTCTCCTTCTGTTTCTGCTTCTCTTTCTGCTTCTCCATCTCCTTCTGCTTTACCTTCTGCTGCTCCTTCTCCTTCTTCTTTTTCTCCCTCTGCTTCTGCTTCTGCTTCTTATGCTTCTTCTTGTTCTTCTGCTTCTGCTTCTCCTGCTTCTGCTTCTTATGCTTCTACTGCTTCTTCTTCTACTTCTGCTTCTTCTGCTTCTACTTCTCTTTCTGCTTCTGCTTCTCCTGCTTGTTTTTCTGCTTCTTCTGCTGCTTCTCCTTCTGCTGCTTCTTCTACTTCTCCTTCTGCTTCTCTTTTTGCTTCTCTTTCTGCTTCTGCTTCTTCTGTTTCTCCTGCCTGAATTTCTGCTTCTACTTGTTCTGCTGCTTCTCCTTCTGCTTCTGCTTCTACTTCTGCTTCTGTTTCTGCTTCTTCTCTTTCGGCTTTTCCTGCTTCTGCTTCAGGTTCATCTCCTGCTTTTCTTTCTGCTTCTCATTCCGCTTCTGCTTCTCTTTCTGCTTCTGCTTCTCCTCCTTCTCCTTCTCCTACTTCTGCTTCTCCTTCAGCTTCTGCTTCTTCTGTTTCTCCTGCTTCTCCTTCTGCATCTCCTTCTGCTTGTGCTTGTCCTTATGCTCCTTCTTCTTCTTCTGCTTCTCCTTCTCCTTCTTTTGCTTCTGCTTCTTCTGCTTTTCCTGCTTCTCCTTCTGATTCTGCTTCTTCTGCTTCTCCTGGTTCTCCTTCTGAATCTTCTTCTGCTTCTGCTTCTCCTTCTCCTTCTTCTGCTTCTCCTTCTGCTTCTTCTTCTTCTGCTTTACCTGCTTCTCTTTCTGCTTCTCCTTCTGCTTCTCCTTCTGTTTCTCCTTCTCCTTCTTGTTCTTCTGCTTTTCCTTCGGCTTCTCCTTCTGCTTCAGCTACAACTGCTACTGCTTCTACTTCTTCTGTTTCTTCTGTTTCTCCTTCTCCTTTTGATTCTCTTTCTGCTTCTGTTTCTCCTTCAGCTTGTCATTCTGCTTCTCCAGATTCTGCTTCTTCTGCTTCTCCTGCTTCTCCTTCTGCTTCAGGTTCTGTTTCTGCTTCTTCGGATTCTTATGCTTCTGCTTCTCCTGCTTCTTCTTCTTCTGCTTCCCCTCCTTCTCTTTCTGCTTCTCCTTCTGTTTCTGCTTCTCCTTCTGCTTCTGCTTCTTGTCCTTCTCCTGATTCTTCTACTTCTGCTTCTCCTGTTTCTGTATCTCCTGCTTCTCCTTCTGCTGCTCTTTCTGCTTCTCCTGCTGCTTTTCCGTCTCCTGCTCCTTCTTCTGCTTCTCTTTCTGCTTCTCCTTCTGTTTCTCCTTCTCCTTCTCGTTCTTCTGCTTTTCCTTGTGTTTCTCCTTCTGCTTCTGCATCTCCTGCTTCTTCTGCTACTGCCTCTGCTTCTTCTGTTCCTTCTGCTTCTCCTTCTGCTTCTCCTTCTGGTTCTCCTTCTTCTTCTCCTGCTTCTGCTTCTTCTGCTTCTCCTGCTTCTCCTACTTCTCGTGCTGCTTCTCCTTCCGCGTCTCTTTCTGCTTCTGCTTATCCTTGTGCTTCTCCTACTCCTAATCTTTCTCTTTCGCCTTCTCCTTCTTCTTCTTCTGCTTTTCCTTCTGCTTCTGCTTCTGCTTATTGTACTATTTCTGTTTCTTCTGCTTCTTCTTCACATTGTGCTTCTTCTGTTTCTCCTGCTTCAGATTCTGCTTCTGCTTCTTCGGCTTCTCCTATTTCTTCTGCTTCTCCTTCTTCTATTCTCCTGCTTCTGTTTCTGCTTCTGCTTCTGCTTCTCCTTCGGCTTCTGCTTCTGCTCTTCTCCTTCTTCTGTTTCTTTTGCTTCTGTTTCTTCTGCTTCTTCTTCTTCTGTTTCTTCTGCTTCTACTTCTGCTTCTCCTTCTTCTCCTCTTTCTGCTTCTACTTCTGCTTCTTCTGATTCTCCTGCTTCTCCTTCTTGTTCTCCTTCTGTTTCTGCTTCTCTTTCTGCTTCTGCTTCTCCTTCTGCTGCTCCTTTTCCTTCTTCTGCTTCTCCCTCTGCTTCTTCTTCTGCTTCTTATGCTTATTCTTTTTCTTCCGCTTCTGCTTCTCCTGATTCTGCTTCTTCTGCTTCTACTGCTTCTCCTTACGCTTCTCCTTATGCTGCTTCTTCTTCTTCTTCGTCGTCGTCTTCTTCTTCTTCTTCATCTTCTTCTCTTTCGTCAGCTTCTGCTTTTCCTGCTTCTTCTGCTTCTACTGCTTCTCTTTCTGCTTCTCATTCTGTTCTGCTTCTCCTTCTGCTTCTCCTATTGCTTCTGCTGCCCTTCCTTCTCCTTCTCCTTCTCCTTCTCCTACTTCTGCTTCTCCTTCTTTTTCTGCTTCTTCTGCTTCTCCTGATTCTCCTTCTGCATCTTTTTCTCCTTCTGCTTCTCCTTCTGCTTCTCCTTTTGCTGCTCCTTCTCCGTCTTCTCCTACTCCCTCTGATTCTGCTTCTTATGCTTATTCTTTTTCTTCTGCTTCTCCTGCTTCTGCTTCTTCTGCTTCTACTGCTTCTCCTTATGCTTCTCCTTCTCCTTCTTCTTCTTCTTCTTCTTCTTCTTCTTCTTCTTCTTCTTCTTCTTCTTCTTCTTCTTCTTCTTCTTCTTCTTCTTCTTCTTCTTCTTCTTCTCCTTGTTCTTCTTGTTCTTCTTGTTCTTGTTTTTGTTCTTCTTCTTCTTCTACTTCTTCTTCTTCTTCTTCTTCATCTTCTTCTTCTTCTTCTTCTACTACTTCTTCTTCTTCTACTTCTTCTTCTTCTTCTATAACATCTGCTTCTGATTTTCATGCTTATTCTGCATCTAATGACTTCACTATCTGCTTCACACTCAGCTTCAGCTTTCTCCAACAACTTCACCAAATACTTCAACATGCTACTACCTC
>NW_012291671.1:0-8880 GCF_000151885.1 Dipodomys ordii | reverse complement strand
GAGAAGCAGGAGAAGCACAAGAAGCAGAAGCAGGAGAAGCAGAAAGAGAAGAAGCAGAAGAAGCAGAATCAGAAGCATAAGTAGAAGCAGAAGCAGAAGAAGAAGCAGCAGAAGAAGTAGAACCAGAAATTCAGGCAGGAGAAACAGAAGAAGCAGAAGCAGAAGCAGAAGGAGAAGCAAAAAGAGAAGCAGAAGGAGAAGTAGAAGAAGCAGCAGAAGGAGAAGCAGCAGAAAGAAAATGAAGAAGAAGAAGAAGAAGAAGAAGAAGAAGAAGAAGAAGAAGAAGAAGAAGAAGAAGAAGAAGAAGAAGAAGAAGAAGAAGAAGAAGAAGAAGAAGAAGCAGTAGAAGCATAAGAAGCAGAAGCAGGAGAAGCAGAACCAGAAGAAAAAGAAGAAGCATAAGAAGCAGAAGCAGAGGGAGAAACAGAAGAAGGAGAAAGAGCAGCAGAATGTGAAGCAGAAGGAGATGCAGAAGCAGAAAGAGAAGCAGAAACAGAAGGAGAAGAAGAAGGAGAAGTTGGAGAATCAGAAGAAGCAGAAGCAGAAAGAGAAAGAGAAGCAGAAGAAGGAGAAGGAGAAGCAGAAGGAGAAGGACAAGCAGGAGAAGCAGAAGAAGCAGAAGCGGGAGAAGCAGAAGAAGAAACAGAAGAAGGAGAAGGAGCAGAAGGAGAAGCAGAAGCAGAAGGAGAAGCAGAAAGATAAGCAGAAGAAGCAGTAGCAGGAGAAGCAGAAGCAGAAGAAACAGGAGAAGCCGAAGAATCAGAAGGAGAACCTGAAGCAGAAGGAGAAGCAGAAGCAACAGAAGCTGGAAAAGCAGAAGCAGAAGAAACCGAACAAGCAGAAGAAGCAGAAGCAGAACGAGAAGCAGAAGAAGAAGGAGAAAGAGAAGGATTAGGAGTAGGAGGAGCAGAAGCAGAATAAGAAGCAGAAAGAGAAGCAGAAGGTGAAGCAGAAGGAGAAACAGAAGAAGCAGAAGCAGGAGAAGCAGAAGCAGAATGAGAAGCACAAGAAGGAGAAATTGAAGGAGAAGGATAAGGAGACGGAGAAGCAGAAGGAGAAGTAGGAGAAGCAGAAGAAGAAGAAGCAGGAGAAGCAGAAACAGAAGAAACAGAAGGAGAAGAGCAGAAGCAGAAGGAGAAGCAGAAGGAGAAGCAGAAGAAGCAGAAGCTGAAGCAGAAGAAGAAGAAACAGAAAAAGCAGAAGATGCAGAAGAAGAAGCAGCAGGAGAAGCAGAAGAAGAAGAACGAGAAGGAGAAGAGAAGGATTAGGAGTAGGAGAAACAGAAGGATAAGCAGAAAGAGAAGGAGAAGGAGAAGCAGGAGAAGCAGAAGAAGCAGAAGCAGGAGTAGCAGAAGCAGAATGAAAAGCAGAAGAAGGAGAAATTGAAACAGAAGAAGATGCAGAAGGAGAAGCAGAAGCAGAAGCAGAAGTAGAAGCAGAAGAAGGAGAAGCAGAAGGAGAAGCATAAAGAGAAACAGAAGGAGAAGCTGGAGAACAGAAGCAGGAGAAGCAGAATCAAAAGAAATAGAAGAAGTATAAAAAGCAGAAGCAGAAAGAGAAGCAGAAACAGAAGGAGAAGCAGAAATAGAAGCAGAAGAAGCTGAAGAAGCAGAAGCAGAACCTGAAGCAGAAGGAGAAGCAGGAGAAGCAGAAGAAGCACAATCTGGAGAAGAAGGAGAACCAGAAGGAGAAGCAGAAGCAGAAAGAGAAGTAAAAGCAGGAGAAGCAGAAAGAGAAGCAGAAGAAACAGAAGAAGCAGAAGCAGAAGCAGTAGCAGAAGAAGCTGAAGATGCAGAAGCAGATAGAGAAGCAGCAGGAATAGCAGAATAACGAGAAGGCGAAACAGAAGGAGAAGATGAATGAGAAGCAGAAGGAGAAGCAGGAAAAACAGAAGAAGCAGAAACAGACGGAGAAGCAGAAGAAGGAGAAGCAGAAGCAGAAGAAGAAGCAGAAGGAAAAGCACAAGCAGAAGGAGATGCAGAAGGAGTAGCAGGAGAAGCAGAAGAAGCAGAAGCAGAAGGAGAAGAAGAAGGAGAAGAAGCAGAATCAGAAGGAGCAGAAGGAGAAGTAGAAAGAGAAGCCGACGAAGAGAAGCAGAACGAGAAGCAGGAGAAGCAGAAGAAGCAGAGCGTGAGAAGCAGAAGCAAAAGAAACAGAAGAAATAGAAGGAGCAGAAGCAGAAGGAGAAGCAGAAGCAGAAGGAGAAGCAGAAAGAGAAGCAGGAGAAGCAGAAGAAGCAGGAGAAGCAGAAGCAGAAGAAACAGGAGAAACCGAAGAAGCAGAAGCAGAATCTGAAGCAGAAGGAGAAACAGAAGAAGCACAATCTGAAGCAGAAGCAGAAGAAACAGAAATAGTAGAATAAGCAGAAGCAGAAGCAGCAGGAGAAGCAGAAGAAGAAGAAGGAGAAGGCAAAAGAGAAGGAGTAGGAGTAGGAGAAGCAGAAGGATAAGCAGAAGCAGAAAGAGAAGCAGAAGGAGAAGCAGCACGAGAAGCAGGAGAAGCAGAAGAAGCAGAAGCAGGAGAAGCAGAAAAAACAGAAGACGCAGAAGCAGAATGAGAAGCAGAAGGAGAAATTGAAGCAGAAGGAGAAGCAGAAGAAGAAGGAGAAGGAGAGGGAGAAGCAGAAAGAGAAGCAGAACGAGAAGCAGGACAAGCAGCAGCAGGAGAAGCAGAAGCAGAAGAAACAGAAGAAGGAGAAGAAGCAGAAGCAGAAGGAAAAGCAGAAACAGAAGGAAAAGCAGAAGGAGAAGCAGGAGAAGCAAAAGCAGCAGCAGGAGAAGCAGAAGCAGAAGAAGCCGAAGAAGCAGAAGCAGAACCTGAAGCAGAAGGAGAAGCAGGAGACGGGGAAGAAGCAGAATCTGGAGAAGGAGAATGAGAAGCAGAATCAGAAAGAGAAGCAAAAGCAGAAGGAGAAGCAGAAGGAGAAGTAGAAGACACAGAAGAAGCAGACGCAGTAGCAGAAGCAGAAGAAGATGCAGAAGCAGAAGGAGAAGCAGAAGGAAAACCAGAAGAACGAGAAGGAGAAGGAGAAGGAGAAACAGAAGGAGAAGAAGAAAGAGAAGCAGAAGAAGGAGCAGGAGAAGGAAAAGCAGCAGGAGAAGCAGAAAGAGCAGCAGAAGGAGAAGCAGGAGATGCAGAAACAGGAGAAGCTGAAGCAGAAGAAACAGGAGAAGGACAAGAAGCAGAAGCAGAAGGAGAAGCAGAAACAGAAGGAGAAGCAGAAAGAGAAGGAGGGGAAGCAGAAGAAGCTGAAGCAGGAGAAGCAGAAGCATAAGAATCCGAAGAAGAAGAAGCAGAACCTGAAGCAGAAGGAGAAGCTGGAGAAGCAGAAGAAGAAGAATCTGGAGAAGCAGAATGAGAAGCAGAAGGAGAATCAAAAGCAGAAAGAGAATCAAAAGCAGAAGGAGAAGCAGAAGAAACAGAAGAAGAAGAAGCAGAAGAAACAGAAGCAAAAGAAACAGAAGAAGGAGAAGAGCAGAAGCAGAAGCAGAAGGAGAAGCAGAAGCAGAAGGAGAAGCAGAAAGAGAAGCAGGAGAAGCAGAAGAAGCAGGAGAAGCAGAAGCAGAAGAAACAGGAGAAGCCGAAGAAGCAGAAGCAGAAGCAGAAGGAGAAACAGAAGAAGCACAATCTGAAGCAGAAGCAGAAGAAACAGAAATAGTAGAATAAGCAGAAGCAGAAGCGACAGGAGAAGCAGAAGAAGCAGAAGGAGAAGGCGAAAGAGAATGATTAGGAGTAGGAGAAGCAAAAGGATAAGCAGAAGCAGAAAGAGATGCAGAAGGAGAAGCAGCAAGACAAGTAGGAGAAGCAGGAGAAGCAGAAGCAGGAGAAGCAGAAGAAATAGAAGACGCAGAAGCAGAATGAGAAGCAGACGGAGAAATTGAAGCAGAAGCAGAAGGAGAAGCAGACGAAGGAGAAAGAGAAGGAGAAGCAGAACGAGAAGCAGAACGAGAAGCAGGAGAAGCCGAAGCAGGAGAAGCAGAAGCAGGAGAAGCAGAAGCAGAAGAAACAGAAGAAGGAGAAGAAGCAGAAGCAGAAGGAGAAGCAGAAACAGAAGGAAAAGAAGAAAGAGAAGCAGGAGAAGCAGAAGAAGCAGCAGCAGGAGAAGCAGAAGCAGAAGAAGCCGAAAAAGCAAAAGCAGAACCTGAAGCAGAAGGAGAAGCAGGAGAAGCAGAAGAAGCAGAATCTGGAGAAGCAGAAGGAGAAGCAGAAGCAGAAAGAGAAATAGTAGAATAAGCAGAAGCAGAAGCAGCAGGAGAAGCAGAAGAAGAAGATGGAGAAGGCGAGAGAGAACCAAAATCAGAAGGAGAAGCAGAAGAAACAGAAGCAGTAGCAGAAGAAGCTGAAGATGTAGAAGCAGAAAAAGAAGCACAAGAAATAGCAGAAGAACGAGAAGGAGAAGGAAAAACAGAAGGAGAAGCAGAAGCAGAAAAAGAATCAGGAAAAGCAGAAGCAGAAACAGACGGAGAAGCAGAAGAAGGAGAAGGAGAAGCAGAAGCAGAAGAAGAAGCACAAGGAAAAGCACAAGCAGAAGAAGATGCAGAAGGAGAAGCAGGAGAAGCAGAAGAAGCAGAAGCAGAAGGAGAAGAACTAAAGAGAAGAAGCAGAAGCGGGAGAAGCAGAAAAAGTAGAAACAGAAGAAGGAGAAGGAGAAGAAGCAGAAGGAGAAGCAGAAGCAGAAGGGGAAGCAGAAAGAGAAGCAGGAAAAGCAAAAAACAGAAGCAGAAGAATACGAAGAAGCAGAAGCAGAAGCAGAACCTGAAGCAGAAGGAGAAGCAGGAGAAGCAGAAGAAGCAGAATCTGGAGAAACAGAATGACAAGCTGAAGGAGAAGCAGAAGCAGAAAGAGAATCAAAAGCAGAAGGAGAAGCAGAAGAAACAGAAGATGCAGAAGCAGTAGCAGTTACAGCAGAAGCAGAAGGAGAAGCAGAAGGAAAAGCAGGAGAACGAGAAGGAGAAGCAGAAGCAGAAGAAAGAGCATAAGGACAAGCACAAGCAGAAGGAGATGCAGAACGAGAAGCAGGAGAAGCAGAAGAAGCAGAAGATGAAGGAGAAGCAGAAGTAGGAGAAGGAGAAGGAGGAGAAGCAGAAGCAGAAGGAGAAGCAGAAGCGGAATGAGAAGCAGAAAGAGAAGCAGGAGAAGCACAAGATGCAGAAACACGAGAAGCCGAAAGAGAAGAAGCAGAAGAAGCAGAAACAGAAGCAGAAGTAGATGCAGAAGCACAAGGAGAAGCAGCAGAAGAAGTAGAACCAGAAATTCAGGCAGGAGAAACAGAAGAAACAGAAGCAGAAAGAGAAGCAAAAAGAGAAGCAGAAGGAGAAGTAGAAGAAGCAGCAGAAGGAGAAGCAGCAGAAGAAGCAGAAAAACAAGCAGGAGAAGCAGAAGCAGAAAGAGAAGTACAAGCAGAAGTAGCAGAAGAAGCAGAAGCAGAAGAAGAAGCAGTAGAAGCATAAGAAGCAGAAGCAGGAGAAGCAGAAGCAGAAGAACAAGAAGCATAAGAAGCAGAAGCAGAAGCAGAGGGAGAAACAGAAGAAGGAGAAGGAGCAGCAGAAGGTGAAGCAGAAGGAGATGGAGAAGCAGAAAGAGAAGCAGAAACAGAAGGAGAAGAAGAAGGATTAGTTGGAGAATCAGAAGAAGCAGAAGCAGAAAGAGAAGCAGAAGAAGAAGAAGGAGAAGCAGAAGCAGAGGAAAGGAAGGAGAAGCAGAAGAAGCAGAAGCGGGAGAAGCAGAAGAAGAAGAAGAAACAGAAGAAGGAGAAGGAGCAGAAAGAGAAGCAGAAGAAGAAGGAGAAGCTGAAAGAGAAGCAGAAGAAGCAGTAGCAGGAGAAGCAGAAGCAGAAGAAACAGAAGAAGCTGAAGAAGCAGAAGCAGGACCTGAAGCAGAAGAAACAGAACAAGCAGAAGAAGCAGTAGCAGAAGCAGAACGAGAAGCAGAAGAAGAAGAAGGAGAAGGAGAAAGAGAAGGATTAGGAGTAGGAAGAGCAGAAGGAGAATCAGAAGCAGAACGAGAAGCAGAAGGAGCAGCAGAAGGAGAAGCAGAAGGAGAAGCAGAAGAAGGAGAAGCAGAAGCAGAAGAATCAGCAGAAGGAGAAGCAGAAGCAGAAGAAGATGCAGAAGGAGAAGCAGGAGAAGCAGAAGAAGCAAAAGCAGAAGTAGAATCCGAAGAAACAGAAGAAGAAGAAGCAGAAGAAACAGAAGCAAAAGAAACAGAAGAAGGAGAAGAGCAGAAGCAGAAGCAGAAGGAGAAGCAGAAGCAGAAGGAGAAGCAGAAAGAGAAGCAGGAGAAGCAGAAGAAGCAGGAGAAGCAGAAGCAGAAGAAACAGGAGAAGCCGAAGAAGCAGAAGCAGAATCTGAAGCAGAAGGAGAAACAGAAGAAGCCCAATCTGAAGCAGAAACAGAAGAAACAGAAATAGTAGAATAAGCAGAAGCAGAAGCACCAGGAGAAGCAGAAGAAGAAGAAGAAGGAGAAGGCGAAAGAGAAGGATTAGGAGTAGGAGAAGCAAAAGGATAAGCAGAAGAAGAAAGAGACGCAGAAGGAGAAGCAGCACGAGAATTAGGAGAAGCAGGAGAAGCAGAAGCAGGAGAAGCAGAAGAAACAGAAGACGCAGAAGCAGAATGAGAAGCAGAAGGAGAAATTGAAGCAGAAGCAGAAGGAGAAGCACAAGCAGAAGGAGAAGCATAAGAAGGAGAAGGAGAAGCAGAAAGAAAAGCAGAAAGGGAAGCAGAACGAGAAGCAGGAGAAGCAGAAGCAGGAGAAGCAGAAGCAGAAGAAACAGAAGAAAGAGAAGAAGCAGTAGCAGAAGGAGAACCAAAAACAGAAGGAGAAGCAGAAAGAGAAGGTGCGGAAGCAGAAGAAGCAGAAGCAGGAGAAGCAGAAGCATAAGAATCCGAAGAAGCAGAAGCAGAACCTCAAGCAGAAGGAGAAGCAGGATAAGCAGAAGAAGCAGAATCTGCAGAAGCAGAAGGAGAAGCAGAAGCAGGAAGAGAACCAAAATCAGAAGGAGAAGCAGAAGAAACAGAAGATACAGAAGCAGTAGCAGAAGAAGCTGAAGATTTTGAAGCAGAAAAAGAAGCACAAGAAATAGCAGAAGAACGAGAAGGAGAAGGAGAAACAGTAGGAGAAGCAGAAGCAGAAGCAGAAAAAGAATCAGGAAATGCAGAAGAAGCAGAAACAGACGGAGAAGCAGAAGAAGGAGAAGGACAAGCAGAAGCAGAAGAAGAAGCACAAGGAAAAGCACAAGCAGAAGGAGATGCAGAAGGAGAAGCAGGAGAAGCAGAAAAAGCAGAAGCAGAAGGAGAAGAACTAAAGAGAAGAAGCAGAAGCGGGAGAAGCAGAAGTAGAAAGAGAAGCCGACGAAGAGAAGCAGAACGAGAAGCAGGAGAAGCAGAAGAAGCAGAAGCGGGAGAAGCAGAAGAAGAAGAAACAGAAGAAGGAGAAGGAGCAGAAGCAGAAGGAGAAGCAGAAGCAGAAGGGGAAGCAGAAAGAGAAGCAGGAAAAGCAGAAAAGCAGAAGAAGGAGGAGCAGAAGCAGAAGAATACGAAGAAGCAGAAGCAGAAGCAGAACCTGAAGCAGAAGGAGAAGCAGGAGAAGCAGAAGAAGCAGAATCTGGAGAAGCAGAATGACAAGCTGAAGGAGAAGCAGAAGCAGAAAGAGAATCAAAAGCAGAAGGAGAAGCAGAAGAAACAGAAGAAACAGAAGCAGTAGCAGTTGCAGCAGAAGGAGAAGCAGAAGGAAAAGCAGGAGAACGAGAAGGAGAAGGAGACACAGAAGCAGAAGCAGAAGGAGAATCAGAAGGAGAAGCAGAAGAAGCAGAAGGAGAAGCACAAGGAGAAGCAGAAGCAAGAGAAGCAGCAGAAGGAAAAGCAGAAGCAGAAGAAGATGCAGAAGGAGAAGCAGGAGAAGCAGAAGAAGCAGAAGCAAAAGGAGAAAGAGAAGGAGAAGAAGGAGAAGCAGAAGTAGAATCAGAAGAAGAAGAAGAAGAAGAAGAAGAAGAAGCAAAACAAACAGAAGAAGGAGAAGAGCAGAAGCAGAAAGAAAAGCAGAAGCAGAAGGAGAAGCAGAAGCAGAAGAGAAGAAGATAGAGAAGCAGGAGAAGCAGAAGAAGCTGGAGAAGCAGAAGCAGAAGAAACAGGAGAAGCCGAAGAAGCAGAAGCAGAATCTGAAGCAGAAGGAGAAACAGAAGAAGCACAATCTGAAGCAGAAGCAGAAGAAACAGAAATAGTAGAATAAGCAGAAGCAGAAGCACCAGGAGAAGCAGAAGAAGAAGAAGGAGAAGGCGAGAGAGAAGGATTAGGAGTAGGAGAAGCAAAAGGATAAGCAGAAGCAGAAAGAGACGCAGAAGGAAAAGCAGCACGAGAAGTAGGAGAAGAAGGAGAAGCAGAAGCAGGAGAAGCAGAACAAACAGAAGACGCAGAAGCAGAATGAGAAGAAGAAGGAGAAATTGAAGCAGAAGCAGAATGAGAAGCAGAAGTAGAAGGAGAAGCATAAGAAGGAGAAGGAGAAGCAGAAAGAAAAGCAGAAAGAGAAGCAGAACGAGAAGCAGGAGAAGCAGAAGCAGGAGAAGCAGAAGCAGAAGAATCCGAAGAAGCAGAAGCAGAACCTGAAGCAGAAGGAGAAGCAGGAGAAGCAGAAGAAGCAGAATCTGCAGAAGCAGAAGGAGAAGCAGAAGCAGGAAGAGAACCAAAATCAGAAGGAGAAGCAGAAGAAACAGAAGATACAGAAGCAGTAGCAGAAGAAGCTGAAGATTTTGAAGCAGAAAAAGAAGCACAAAAAATAGCAGAAGAACGAGAAGGAGAAGGAGAAACAGAAGGAGAAGCAGAAGCAGAAGCAGAAAAAGAATCAGGAAAAGCAGAAGAAGCAGAAGCAGAAGGAGAAGCAAAAACA
>NW_012291670.1:0-3091 GCF_000151885.1 Dipodomys ordii | reverse complement strand
TCAGCAGAGGGAGAAGCAGAAGAGGAGAAGCAGAAACAGAAGAAGCAGCAGAAGTGAGAAGCAGAAGCAAAAGAAGATGCAGAAGGAGAAGCAGGCGAAGCAGAAGAAGGAGAAGGAGAAGGCGAAAGAGAAGGATTAGGAGTAGGAGAAGCAAAAGGATAAGCAGAAGCAGAAAGAGACGCAGAAGGAGAAGCAGCACGAGAAGTAGGAGAAGCAGGAGAAGCAGAAGCAGGAGAAGCAGAAGAAACAGAAGACGCAGAAGCAGAATGAGAAGCAGAAGGAGAAATTGAAGCAAAAGCAGAAGGAGAAGCAGAAGGAGAAGCAGAGGAAGGCGAAGGAGAAGCAGAAAGAGAAGCAGAAAGAGAAGCAGCACGAGAAGTAGGAGAAGCAGGAGAAGCAGAAGCAGGAGAAGCAGAAGAAACAGAAGACGCAGAAGCAGAATGAAAAGCAGAAGGAGAAATTGAAGCAGAAGCAGAAGCAGAAGGAGAAGCAGAAGCAGAAGGAGAAGCAGAAGAAGGAGAAGGAGAAGCAGAAAGAGAAGCAGCACGAGAAGTAGGAGAAGCAGAAGCAGGAGAAGCAGAAGAAACAGAAGACGCAGAAGCAGAATGAGAAGCAGAAGGAGAAATTGAAGCAGAAGCAGAAGCAGAAGAAGCAGAAGAAGGACAAGGAGAAGCAGAAAGAGAAGCACAACGAGAAGCAGGAGAAGCAGAAGCAGGAGAAGCAGAAGCAGAAGAAACATAGGAAGGAGAAGAAGCAGAAGGAGAAGCAGAAACAGAAGGAAAAGCAGAAAGAGAAGCAGGAGAAGCAGAAGAAGCAGCAGCAGGAGAAGCAGAAGCAGAAGAAGCAGAAGCAGAACCTGAAACAGAAGGAGAAGCAGGAGAAGCAGAAGAAGCAGAATCTGGAGAAGCAGAAGGAGAAGCAGAAGCAGAAAGAGAAGCAAAAGCAGAAGGAGAAGCAGAAGGGGAAGCAGAAGAAACAGAAGAAGCAGAGGCAGTAGCAGAAGAAGCAGAAGATGCAGAAGCAGAAGGAAAAGCAGAAGAACGAGAAGGAGAAGGAGTAGGAGAAACAGAAGGAGAAGCAGAAAGAGAAGCAGAAGCAAGAGAAGGAAAAGCAGCAGGAGAAGCAGAAAGAGCAGCAGAAGGAGAAGCAGGAGATGCAGAAACTTGAGAAGCAGAAGCAGAAGAAACACAAGAAGGAAAAGAAGCAGAAGCAGAAGGAGAAGCAGAAACAGAAGGAGAAGCAGGAAGAGAAGGAGGGAAAGCAGAAGAAGCAGAAGCAGGAGAAGCAGAAGCATAAGAATGTGACGAAGCAGAAGGAGAACCTGAAGCAGAAGGACAAACAGGAGAAGCAGAAGTAGCAGAATCTGAAGAAACAGAATAAGAAGCAGAAGGAGAAGCAGAAGCAGAAAGAGAATCAAAAGCAAAAGGAGAAGGACAAACAGGAGAAGCAGAAGAAGCAGAATGTGAAGAAGCAGAATAAGATGCAGAAGGAGAAGCAGAAGCAGAAAGAGAATCAAAAGCAGAAGGACAAGCAGAAGAAACAGAAGAAGTAGAAGCAGAAGCAGTTGTAGCAGAAGCAGAAGGAAAAGCAGAAGAACAAGAAGGAGAAGGAGAAACAGAAGGAGAAACAGAAGGGGAAGCAGAAAGAGACGCAGGTAAAGCAGAAGAAGAAGAAGCAAAAGGAGAATCAGAAGGAGAAGCAGAAGAAGGAGAAGGAGAAGCAGAAGAAGATGCAGAATGAGAAGCAGGAGAAGCAGAAGAAGCAGAAGCAGGAGGAGAAGCAGGAAAAGCAGAAGAAGCAGAAGCAAAAGGAGAAGCAAAAGAAGGAGAAGGAGAAGCGGAAGCAGAAGCAGAAGGACAAGCACAAGCAGAAGGAGATGCAGAAGGAGAAGCAGGAGAAGCAGAAGAATCAGAAGCTGAAGGAGAAGCAGAAGTAGGAGAAGGAGAAGGAGGAGAAGCAGAAGGAGAAGCAGAAGCAGAATGAGAAGCAGAAAGAGAAGCAGGAGGACAAGAAGCAGAAGCAGGAGTAGCCGAAAGAGAAGAAGCAGAAGAAGCAGAAACATTAGCAGAAGGAGAAGCAGAAGCAGAAGGAGAAGCAGCAGAAGAAGTAGAACCAGAAATTCAGGCAGGAGAAACAGAAGAAGCAGAAGCAGAAGGAGAAGCAAAAAGAGAAGCACAAGGAGTAGTAAAAGAAGCAGCAGAAGGAGAAGCAGCAGAAGAAGCAGAAAAACAAGCAGGAGAAGCAGAACCAGAAAGAGAATTAGAAGCTGAAGAAGCAGAACCAGAAGAAGAAGCAGTAGAAGCATAAGAAGCAGAAGCAGGAGAAGCAGAAGCAGAAGAAAAAGAAGAAGCATTAGAAGCAGAAATAGAAGCAGAGGGAGAAACAGAAGAAGGAGAAGGAGCAGCAGAAGGTGAAGCAGAAGGAGATGCAGAAGCAGAAAGAGAAGCAGAAACAGAAGGAGAAGTTGGATAATCAGAAGAAGCAGAAGCAGAAAGAGAAGCAAAAGAGGGAAAAGGAGAAGCAGAAGCAGAAGGACAATCAGGAGAAGCAGAAGCGGGAGAAGCAGAAGAAGAAGAAGAAACAGAAGAAGGAGAAGGAGCAGAGGAAAAGCAGAAGCAGAAGGAGAAGCAGAAATAGAAACAGAAGCAGAAGAAGCAGTTGCAGGAGAAGCAGAAGAAACAGAAGAAGCCCAAGAAGCAGAAGGAGAACCTGAAACAGAAGGACAAGCAGAAGCAGCAGAAGCTGGAAAAGCAGAAGCAGAAGAAACCGAACAAGCAGAAGCAGAACGAGAAGCAGAAGAATAAGAAGGAGAAAGAGAAGGATTAGGAGTAGGAGGAGCAGAAGCAGAATTAGAAGCAGAAAGAGAAACAGAAGGAGAAGCAGAAGGAGAAACAGAAGAAGCAGAAGCAGAAGCAGAATGAGAAGCACAAGAAGGAGAAATTGAAGGAGAAGGAGAATGAGACGGAGAAGCAGAAGGAGAAGTAGGAGAAGCAGAAGAAGGAGAAGCAGGAGAAGCAGAAGCAGAAGAAACAGAAGAAGGAGAAGAGCAGAAGCAGAAGGAGAAACAGAAGCAGAAGGAGAAGCAGAAGAA
>NW_012291669.1:0-5791 GCF_000151885.1 Dipodomys ordii | reverse complement strand
GAAGAAGAAGAAGAAGAAGAAGAAGAAGAAGAAGAAGAAGAAGAAGAAGAAGAAGAAGAAGAAGAAGAAGAAGAAGAAGAAGAAGAAGGAGAAGGAGTAGAAGGAGAAGAAGAAGATGAAGCATAAGGATAAGCATAAGGAGAAGCAGTAGAAGCAGAAGAAGCAGAAGAAGGAGAAGCAGAAGCAGAAGTAAAAGAATAAGCAAAAGAAGCAGAAGCAGAAGCAGTGGGAGAAGCAGAAGAAGGAGAAGGAGAAGGAGCAGCAGAAGGAGAAGCAGAAGCAGAAAGAGAAGCAGAAACAGAAGGAGAACAAGAAGGAGAAGCAGGAGAATCAGAAGAAGCAGGAGTAGAAGCAGGAAGAGGAGAAGAAGGAGAAGCAGAAGTAGAATCAGAAGAAACAGAAGAAGAAGAAGAAACAGAAGCAAAAGAAACAGAAGAAAGAGAAGAGCAGAAGCAGAAGCAGAAGGAGAAGCAGAGGCAGAGGAGAAGCAGAAAGAGAAGCAGGATTAGCAGAAGAAGCAGGAGAAGCAGAAGCAGAAGAAACAGGAGAAGCCGAAGAAGCAGAAGCAGAATCAGAAGCAGGAGAAACAGAAGAGGCACAATCTGAATCAGAAGCAGAAGAAACAGAAATAGTAGAATAAGCAGAAGCAGAAGCAGCAGGAGAAGCAGAAGAAGAAGATGGAGAAAGAGATTGATTATGAGTAGGAGAAGCCATAAGGATAAGCAGAAGCAGAAAGAGACGCAGAAGGAGAAGCAGCAAGAGAATCAGGAGAAAGCAGAAGAAACAGAAGGCGCAGAAGCAGAATGAGAAGCAGAAGGAGAAATTGAAGCAGAAGCAGAAGCAGAAGGAGAAACAGAAGCAGAAGTAGATGCAGAAGAAGGAGAAGGAGAAGCAGATAGAGAAGCCGATCGAGAAGCAGGAGAAGCAGAAGCAGGAGAAGCAGAAACAGAAGAAACAGAAGAAGGAGAAGAAACAGAAGGAGAAGCAGAAACAGAAGGAAAAGCAGAAAGAGAAGCAGGAGAAGCAGAAGAAGCAGCAGCAGGAGAAGCAGAAGCAGAAGAAGCAGAAGCAGAACCTGAAGCAGTAGGAGAAGCAGGAGAAGGAGAATCTGGAGAAGCAGAAGGAGAAGCAGAAGCAGAAAGAGAAGCAAAAGCAGAAGGAGAAGCAGAACTAGAAGCAGAAGAAACAGAAGAAGCAGAGGCAGTAGCAGAAGAAGCAGAAGATGCAGAAGCAGAAGGAGAAGCAGAAGGAAAAGCAGAAGAACGAGAAGGTGAAGGAGAAGGAGAAACAGAAGGAGAAGCAGAAAGAGAAGCAGAAGAAGGAGCAGGAGAAGGAAAAGCAGCAGGAGAAGCAGAAAGAGCAGCAGAAGGAGGAGCAGGAGATGCAGAAACAGGAGAAGCATAAGCAGAACAAACAGGAGAAGGACAAGAAGCAGAAGCATAAGGAGAAGCAGATACAGAAGGAGAAGCAGAAAGAGAAGGAGGGGAAGCAGAAGAAGCTGAAGCAGGAGAAGGAGAAGCATAAGAATCTGAAGAAGCAGAAGGAGAACCTGAAGCAGAAGGAGAAGCAGGAGAAGCAGAAGAAGCAGAATCTGGAGAAGCAGAAGGAGAAGCAGAAGCAGAAAGAGAATCAAAAGCAGAAGGGGAAGCAGAAGAAACAGAAGAAGTAGAAGCAGTAGCAGTTGTAGCAGAAGCAGAAGGAAAAGCAGAAGAACAAGAAGCAGAAGAAGAAACAGAAGGAGAAGCAGAAGAAGATGCAGAAGGAGAAGCAGAAGAAGCAGAAGCAGAAGGAGAAGAAGGAAAAGCATAAGAAGCAGAAGCAAAAGGAGAAGCAAAAGAAGGAGAAGGAGAAGCAGAGGCAGAAGAAGAAGCATAAGGACAAACACAAGCAGAAGGAGATGCAGAAGGAGAAGCAGGAGAAACAGAAGAAGCAGAAAATGAAGGAGAAGCAGAAGTAGGAGAAGGAGAAGGAGGAGAAGCAGAAGCAGAAGGAGAAGCAGAAGCGGAATGAGAAGCAGAAAGAGAAGCAGGAGAAGCACAAGAAGCAGAAGCAGGAGAAGCCGAAAGAGAAGAAGCAGAAGAAGCAGAATCAGAAGCAGAAGTAGAAGCAGAAGCAGAAGGAGAAGCAGCAGAAGAAGTAGAACCAGAAATTCAGGCAGGAGAAACAGAAGAAGCAGAAGCAGAAGCAGAAGGAGAAGCAAAAAGAGAAGCAGTAGGAGAAGTAGAAGAAGCAGCAGAAGGAGAAGCAGCAGAAGAAGCAGAAAAACAAGCAGGAGAAGCAGAAGCAGAAAGAGAAGTAGAAGCAGAAGAAAAAGAAGCAGAAGAAGAAGCAGTAGAAGCACAAGAAGCAGAAGCAGGAGAAGCAGAAGCAGAAGATAAAGAAGAAGCATAAGAAGCAGAAGCAGAGGGAGAAACAAAAGAAGGAGAAAGAGCAGAAGAAGTTGAAGCAGAAGGACATGCAGAAGCAGAAAGGGAAGCAGAACCAGAGGGAGAAAAGAAGGAGAAGTTGGAGAATAAGAAGAAGCAGAAGCAGAAAGAGAAGGAGAAGAAGGAGAAGGAGAAGCAGAAGGAGAAGGACAAACAGGAGAAGCAGAAGAAGCAGAAGCGGGAGGATCAGAAGAAGAAGAAGAAGAAGAAGAAGAAGAAGAAGAAGAAGAAGAAGAAACAGAAGAAAGAGAAGGAGCAGAAGGAGAAGCAGAAGCAGAAGGAGAATCAAAAGAGAAGCAGAAGAAGCAGTAGCAGGAGAAGCAGAAGCAGAAGAAACAGAAGAAACAGAAGAAGCCCATGAATCAGATGGAGAACCTGATGCAGAAGGTGAATCAGAAGCAGTAGAAGCTGGATAAGATGAAGCAGAAGAAATTGAACAAGCAGAAGAAGCTTAAGAAGAACGAGAAGCAGAAGAAGAACAAGGAGAAAGAGAAGGATTAGGAGTAGGATAAACAGAAGGATAAGCAGAAGCAGAAAGAGAAGGAGAATGAGAAGGAGAAGCAGAAGAAGCAGAAGAAGAAGAAGCAGGAGAAGCAGAAGCAGAATGAATAGCAGAAGAAGGAGAATTTGAAACAGAAGATGCAGAAGAAGAAGCAGAAGCAGTAGTAGAAGCAGAAGAAGGAGAAGCAGAAGGAGAAGCATAAAGAGAAACAGAAGGAGAAGCAGGAGAAGCAGAAGCAGGAGAAGCAGAATCAGAAGAAATAGAAGAAGGAGAAGAAGCAGAAGCAGAAAGAGAAGCAGAAACAGAAGGAGAAGCAAAAATAGAAGCAGAAGAAGCCGAAGAAGCAAAAGCAGAACCTAAAGCAGAAGGAGAAGCAGGAGAAGCAGAAGAAGCAGAATCTGGAGAAGAAGAAGGAGAACCAGAAGGAGAAGCAGAAGCAGAAAGAGAAGCAAAAGCAGAAGGAGAAGCAGAAGGAGAAGCAGAAGAAAGAGAAGAAGCAGAATCAGTAGCAGAAGAAGCTGAAGATGCAGAACCAGAAAGAGAAGCAGAAGGAATAGCACAAGAACGAGAAGGAGAAACAGAAGGAGAAACAGAAGGAGACGCAGGAAAAGCAGAAGAAACAGAAGCAGACGGAGAAGAAGGAGAAGGAGAAGCCGAAGCAGAAGAAGAAGCAGAAGGAAAAGCACAAGCAGAAGGAGATGCAGAAGGAGAAGCAGGAGATGCAGAAGAAGCAGAAGCAGAAGGAGAAGAAGAAGGAGAAGAATCAGAATCAGAAGAAGCAGAAGCAGAAATAGAAAGAGAAGCCGACGAAGAGAAGCAGAACGAGAAGCAGGAGAAGCAGGAGAAGCACAAGCGGGAGAAGCAGAAGAAGAAGAAACAGAAGAAGGAGAAGGAGCAGAAGCAAAAGGAAAAGCAGAAAGAGAAGCAGAAAAAGCAGAAGAAGCAGAAGCAGGAGAAGCAGAAGGAGAAGAAACAGGAGAAGGACAAGAAGCAGAAGCAAAAGCAGAAGGAGAAGCAGAAACAGAAGGAGAAGCAGAAAGAGAAAGAGGAGAAGCCGAAGAAGCAGAAGCAGGAGAAGCAGAAGAATAAGAATCCGAAGAAGCAGAAGCAGAACCTGAAGCAGAAGGAGAAGCAGGAGAAGCAGAAGAAGCCGAATCTGGAGAAGCAGAATGAGAAGCTGAAGTAGAAGCAGAAGCAGAAGCAGAAAGAGAATCAAAAGCAGAAGGAGAAGCAGAAGAAACAGAAGAAGCAGAAGCAGTAGCAGTTGCAGCAGAAGCAGAAGGAGAAGCAGAAGGAAAAGCAGAAGAACGAGAAGGAGAAGGAGACACAGAAGGAGAAGCAGAAGGAGAATCAGAAGGAGAAGAAGAAGAAGCAGAAGGAGAAGCAGAAGGAGAAACAGAAGCAGAAGAAACAGCAGAAAGAGAAGCAGAAGCAGAAGAAGATGCAGAAGGAGAAGCAGGAGAAGCAGAAGAAGCAGAAGCAGAAGGAGAAGTAGAAGAAGGAGAAGGAGAAGGAAGAGCCACAGAAGCAATAGGAGAAGCAGAAAGAGAAGCAGAAGCAGAATGAGAAGCAGAAAGAGAAGCAGTAGAAGCAGAAGAAGCAGGAAAAGCAGAAGCAGAGGAAAGAGAAGAAGACGAAGAAGAAGAAGAAGCATAAGGAGAAGCATAAGGAGAAGCATAAGGAGAAGTATAAGGAGAAGCAGTAGAAGCAGAAGAAGCAGAAGCAGGAGAAGCAGAAGCAGAAGAAAAAGAATAAGCAAAAGAAGCAGAAGCAGTGGGAGAAGCAGAAGAAGGAGAAGGAGCAGCAGAAGGAGAAGCAGAAGCAGAAAGAGAAGCAGAAACAGAAGGAGAACAAGAAGGAGAAGCAGGAGAATCAGAAGAAGCAGAAAGAGAAGGAGAAGAAGGAGAAGCAGAAGTAGAATCAGAAGAAACAGAAGAAGAAGAAGCAGAAGAAACAGAAGCAAAAGAAACAGAAGAAGGAGAAGAGCAGAAACAGAAGCAGAAGGAGAAGCAGAAGCAGAAGGAGAAGCAGAAAGAGAAGCAGGAGAACCAGAAGAAGCAGGAGAAGAAGAAGCAGAAGAAACAGGAGAAGCCGAAGAAGCAGAAGCAGAATCTGAAGCAGAAGGAGAAACAGAAGAAGCACAATCTGAAGCAGAAGCAGAAGAAACAGAAATAGTAGAATAAGCAGAAGCAGAAGCACCAGGACAAGCAGAAGAAGAAGAAGGAGAAGGCGAAAGAGAAGGATTAGGAGTAGGAGAAGCAAAAGGATAAGCTGAAGCAGAAAGAGACGCAGAAGGAAAAGCAGCACGAGAAGTAGGAGAAGCAGGAGAAGCAGAAGCAAGAGAAGCAGAAGAAACAGAAGACGCAGAAGCAGAATGAGAAGCAGATGGAGAAATTGAAGCAGAAGGAGAAGCAGAAGAAGGAGAAGGAGAAGTAGAAGCAGAAAGAGAAGCAGAACGAGAAGTAGGAGAAGCAGAAGCAGGAGAAGCAGAAACAGAAGAAACAGAAGAAGGAGAAGAAGCAGAAGGAGAAGCAGAAACAGAAGGAAAAGCAGAAAGAGAAGCAGAAGAAGCAGCAGCAGGAGAAGCAGAAGCAGAAGAAGCCGGAGAAGCAGAAGCAGAACCTGAAGCAGAAGGAGAAGCAGAAGAAGCAGAATCTGGAGAAGCAGAAGGAGAAGCAGAAGCAGAAAGAGAAGCAAAAGCAGAAGGAGAAGCAGAAGGAGAAGCAGAAGAAACAGAAGAAGCAGAGGCAGTAGCAGAAGAAGCAGAAGATGCAGAAGCAGAAGGAGAAGCAGAAGGAAAAGCAGAAGAACGAGAAGGAGAAGGAGAAGGAGAAACAGAATGAGAAGCAGAAAGAGAAGCAGA
>NW_012291668.1:0-3488 GCF_000151885.1 Dipodomys ordii | reverse complement strand
GAGTATGCAGAAGAGGGAAGCCTGTTTTTGAAGATATTGTATGTGCCTGAGGCAGATATTTGAATCAGATTGGATTAGCATGAATTCTGCCATGGTGAACTGTATGGTGTTGTAGTAATGTTTATCTGTATGGTGAAGCAGGATAAACAGAAAGAAGCAGAAACAGACGGGAGATGCAGAAGTATGTAGAAGCAGAGCTGATGAAGAAGCAGAATGAAAAGCACTAGCAGAAGTAGATGCAGAAGGAGTAGCAGGAGTAGCTTGAAGAATCAGAAGCAGAAGGAGATGCAGAAGGAGATGAAGCAGAATCAGAAGAAGCAGAAGGAGAAGTAGTAAGAGAAGCCTACGAAGAGAAGCAGATCGAGAAGCAGGAGAAGTAGATGAAGCAGAGCGGGAGAAGCAGAAGAAGAAGAAACAGAAGAAATTGAAGGAGCAGAAGCAGAAGGAGGAGCAGAAGCAGAAGGAGAAACAGAAAGAGAAGCAGGAAAAGCAGAAGAAGCAGAAGCAGGTGAAGCAGAAGCAGAAGAAACAGGAGAAGGACAAGAAGCAGAAGCAGAAGGAGAAGTAGAAACAGAAGGAGAAGCAGAAAGAGAAGGAGGGGAAGCAGAAGAAGCAGAAGCAGGAGAACCAGAAGCATAAGAATCCGAAGAAGCAGAAGCAGAACCTGAAGCAGAAGGAGAAGCAGGAGAAGCAGAAGAATCAGAATCTGGAGAAGCAGAATGAGAAGCTGAAGGAGAAGCAGAAGCAGAAAGAGATTCAAAAGGAGAAGGAGAAGCGGAAGAAACAGAAGAAGCAGAAGCAGTAGCTGTTGCAGCAGAAGCAGAAGGAGAAGCAAAAGTAAAAGCAGAAGAACGAGAAGGAGAAACAGAAGGAGAAGCAGAAGAAGCAGAAGGAGAAACACAAGCAGAAGAAGCAGCAGAAGGAGAAGCAGAAGAAGATGCAGAAGGAGAAGCAGGAGAAGCAGAAGAAGCAGAAGGAGAAGGAGAAGTAGGAGAAGGAGAAGGAAGAGCAGCAGAAGCAATAGGAGAAGCAGAAGAAAGAGCAGAAGCAGAATGAGAGGCAGAAAGAGAAGCAGTAGAAGAAGAAGAAGCAGGAAAAGCAGAAGCAGCAGAAAGAGAAGAAGAAGAAGAAGAAGAAGAAGAAGAAGAAGAAGAAGAAGAAGAAGAAGAAGAAGAAGAAGAAGAAGAAGAAGAAGAAGAAGAAGAAGAAGAAGAAGGAGAAGGAGAAGGAGAAGGAGAAGCAGTAGAAGCAGAAGAAGCAGAAGCAGGAAAAACAGAAGCAGGAGAAGCAGAAGCAGAAGAAAAAGAATAAGCATAAGAAGCAGAATCAGAGGGAGAAGCAGAAGCAGAAGAAGCAGCAGAAGCAGAAGCAGAAGAAGATGCAGAAGGAGAAGCAGGAGAAGGAGAAGGAGAAGGCGAAAGAGAAGGATTAGGAGTAGGAGAAGCAAAAGGATAAGCAGAAGCAGAAAGAGACGCAGAAGGAGAAGCAGCACGAGAAGTAGGAGAAGCAGGAGAAGAAGAAGCAGGAGAAGCAGAAGAAACAGAAGACGCAGAAGCAGAATGAGAAGCAGAAGGAGAAATTGAAGCAGAAGGAGAAGAAGAAGCAGAAGGAGAAGCAGAAGAAAGAGAAGGAGAAGTAGAAGCAGAAAGAGAAGCAGAAAGAGCAACACAACGAGAAGCACAACGAGAAGCAGAAGCAGGAGAAGCAGAAGCAGAAGAAACATAAGAAGGAGAAGAAGCAGAAGCAGAAGGAAAAGCAGAAATAGAAGCAGGAGCAGCAGAAGAAGCAGCAGCAGGAGAAGCAGAAGCAGAAGAAGCCGAAGAAGCAGAAGCAGAACCTGAAGCATAAGGAGATACAGGAGAAGCAGAAGAAGCAGAATCTGGAGAAGCAGAAGGAGAAGCAGAAGCAGAAAGAGAAGCAAAAGCAGAAGGAGAAGCAGAAGGAGAAGCAGAAGAAACAGAAGAAGCAGAGGCAGTCGCAGAAGAAGCAGAAGATGCAGAAGCAGTCGTAGAAGCAGAAGAAGGAGAAGCAGAAGGAGAAGCATAAAGAGAAACAGAAGGAGAAGCAGGAGAAGCAGAAGCAGGAGAAGCAGAATCAGAAGAAATAGAAGAAGGAGAAGAAGCAGAAGCAGAAAGAGAAGCAGAAGCAGAAGGAGAAGCAGAAAAAGAAGCAGAAGAAGCAGAAGAAGCAAAAGCAGAACCTAAAGCAGAAGGAGAAGCAGGAGAAGCAGAAGAAGCAGAATATGGAGAAGAAGAAGGAGAACCAGAAGGAGAAGCAGAAGCAGAAAGAGAAGCAAAAGCAGAAGGAGAAGCAGAAGAAACAGAAGAAGCAGAATCAGTAGTAGAAGAAGCTGAAGATGCAGAAGCAAAAAGAGAAGCAGAAGGAATAGCAGAAGAACGAGAAGGAGAAATAGAAGGAGAAGCAGAAGGAGAAACAGGAAAAGCAGAAGAAACAGAAGCAGACGGAGAAGCAGAAGAAGGAGAAGGAGAAGCCGGAGCAGAAGAAGAAGCAGAAGGAAAAGTACAAGCAGAAGGAGATGCAGAAGGAGAAGCAGGAAATGCAGAAGACGCAGAAGCAGAAGGAGAAGAAGAAGGAGGAGAATCAGAGTGAGAAGAAGCAGAAGCAGAAATAGAAAGAGAAGCCGACGAAGAGAAGCAGAACGAGAAGCAGGAGAAGCAGAAGAAGCACAAGTGGGAGAAGCAGAAGAAGAAGAAACAGAAGAAGGAGAAGGAGCAGAACCAGAAGGAGAAGCAGAAGGAGAAGCAGAAAGAGAAGCAGGAAAAGCAGAAGAAGCAGAAGCAGGAGAAGCAGAAGGAGAAGAAACAGGAGAAGGACAAGAAGCAGAAAGAGAAGCAGTAGAAGCAGAAGAGGCAGGAAAAGCAGAAGCAGAAGAAAGAGAAGAAGAAGAAGACGAAGAAGAAGAAGAAAAATAAGCAGCAGCATAAGGAGAAGCATAAGGAGAAACATAAGGAGAAGTATAAGGAGAAGCAGTAGAAGCAGAAGAAGCAGAAGCAGGAGAAGCTGAAGCAGAAGAAAAAGAATAAGCAAAAGAGGCAGAAGCAGTGAGAGAAGCAGAAGAAGGAGAAGGAGAAGGAGCAGCAGAAGGAGAAGCAGAAGCAGAAAGAGAAGCAGAAACAGAAGGAGAACAAGAAGGAGAAGCAGGAGAATCAGAAGAAGCAGAAAGAGAAGGAGAAGAAGGAGAAGCAGAAGTAGAATCCGAAGAAACAGAAGAAGAAGAAGCAGAAGAAACAGAAGCAATAGAAACAGAAGAAGGAGAAGAGCAGAAGCAGAAGCAGAAGGAGAAGCAGAAGCAGAAGGAGAAGCAGAAAGAGAAGCAGGAGAAGCAGAAGAAGCAGGAGAAGCAGAAGCAGAAGAAACAGGAGAAGCCGAAGAAGCAGAAGCAGAATCTGAAGCAGAAGGAGAAACAGAAGAAGCACAATCTGAAGCAGAAGCAGAGGAAACAGAAATAGTAGAATAAGCAGATGAAA
>NW_012291667.1:0-5395 GCF_000151885.1 Dipodomys ordii | reverse complement strand
GGAGAAGCAAAAGAAGGAGAAGTAGAAGCAGAGGCAGAAGAAGAAGCATAAGGACAAGCACAAGCAGAAGAAGATGAAGAAGGAGAAGCAGAAGAAGCAGAAGATGAAGGAGAAGCAGAAGTAGGAGAAGGAGAAAGAGGAGAAGCAGAAGCAGAAGGAGAAGCAGAAGCGGAATGAGAAGCAGAAAGAGAAGCAGGAGAAGCACAAGTAGCAGAAGCAGGAGAAGCCGAAAGAGAAGAAGCAGAAGAAGCAGAATCAGAGTCAGAAGTAGAAGCAGAAGCAGAAGGAGAAGCAGCAGAAGAAGTAGAATCAGAAATTCAGGCAGGAGAAACAGAAGAAGCAGAAGCAGAAGGCGAAGCAAAAAGAGAAGGAGAAGGAGAAGTAGAAGAAGCAGCAGAAGGAGAAGCAGCAGAAGAAGCAGAAAAACAAGCAGGAGAAACAGAAGCACAAAGAGAAGTAGAAGCAGAAGAAGCAGAAGAAGAAGAAGAAGAAGAAGAAGCAGTAGAAGCATAAGAAGCAGAAGCAGGAGAAGCAGAAGCAGAAGATAAAGAAGAAGCATAAGAAGCAGAAGCAGAGGGAGAAACAGAAGAAGGAGAAAGAGCAGCAGAAGGTGAAGCAGAAGGAGATGCAGAAGCAGAAAGCGAAGCCGAAACAGAAGGAGAAGAAGAAGGAGAAGTTGGAGAATCAGAAGAAGCAGAAGCAGAAACAGAAAGAGATGGAGAAGAAGGAGAAGGAGAAGCAGAAGGAGAAGGACAAGCAGGAGAAGCAGATGAAGCAGAAGCGGGAGAAGCAGAAGAAGAAGAAACAGAAGAAAGAGAAGGAGCAGAAGCAGAAGCAGAAGGAGAAGCAGAAAGAGAAGCAGAAGAAGCAGAAGAAGTAGTAGCAGGAGAAGCAGAAGCAGAAGAAACAGAAGAAGCCCAAGAAGCAGAAGGAGAACCTGAAGCAGAAGGACAAGCAGAAGCAGCAGAAGCTGGAAAAGCAGAAGCAGAAGAAACAGAACAAGGAGAAGAAGCAGAAGCAGAACGAGAAGCAGAAGAAGAAGAAGGAGAAAGAGAAGGATTAGGAGTAGGAGGAGCAGAAGGAGAATCAGAAGCAGAAAGAGAAGCAGAAGGAGAAGCAGAAGGAGAAACAGAAGAAGCAGAAGTAGGAGAAGCAGAAGCAGAATGAGAAGCACAAGAAGGAGAAATTGAAGGAGAAGGAGAATGAGACGGAGAAGCAGAAGGAGAAGTAGGAGAAGCAGAAGAAGAAGCAGGAGAAGCAAAAGCAGAAGAAACAGAAGAAGGAGAAAGAGAAGGATTAGGAGTAGGAGAAACAGAAGGATAAGCAGAAGCAGAAAGAGAAGGAGAATGAGAAGGAGAAGCAGGAGCAGTAGTAGAAGCAGAAGAAGGAGAAGCAGAAGGAGAAGCATAAAGAGAAACAGAAGGAGAAGCAGGAAAAGCAGAAACAGGAGAAGCAGAATCAGAAGAAATAGAAGAAGGAGAAGAAGCAGAAGCAGAAAGAGAAGCAGAAACAGAAGGAGAAGCAGAAATAGAAGCAGAAGAAGCCGAAGAAGCAAAAGCAGAACCTAAAGCAGAAGGAGAAGCAGGAGAAGCAGAAGAAGCAGAATCTGGAGAAGAAGAAGGAGAACCAGAAGGAGAAGCAGAAGCAGAAAGAGAAGCAAAAGCAGAAGGAGAAGCAGAAGAAACAGAAGAAGCAGAATCAGTAGCAGAAGAAGCTGAAGATGCAGAAGCAGAAAGAGAAGCAGAAGGAATAGCAGAAGAACGAGAAGGAGAAATAGAAGGAGAAGCAGATGGAGAAGCAGGAAAAGCAGAAGAAACAGAAGCAGACGGAGAAGCAGAAGAAGGAGAAGGAAAAGCCAGAGCAGAAGAAGAAGCAGAAGGAAAAGCACAAGCAGAAGGAGATGCAGAAAGAGAAGCAGGAAATGCAGAAGACGCAGAAGCAGAAGGAGAAGAAGAAGGAGAAGAATCAGAATCAGAAGAAGCAGAAGCAGAAATAGAAAGAGAAGCCGACGAAGAGAAGCAGAACGAGAAGCAGGAGAAGCAGAAGAAGCACAAGCGGGAGAAGCAGAAGAAGAAGAAACAGAAGAAGGAGAAGGAGCAGAAGCAGGAGAAGCAGAAGGAGAAGCAGAAAGAGAAGCAGGAAAAGCAGAAGAAGCAGAAGCAGGAGAAGCAGAAGGAGAAGAAACAGGAGAAGGACAAGAAGCAGAAAGAGAAGCAGTAGCAGCAAAAGAGGCAGGAAAAGCAGAAGCAGAAGAAAGAGAAGAAGAAGAAGACGACGAAGAAGAAGAAGCAGCAGCAGCATAAGGAGAAGCATAAGGAGAAGCATAAGGAGAAGTATAAGGAGAAGCAGTAGAAGCAGAAGAAGCAGAAGCAGGAGAAGCTGAAGCAGAAGAAAAAGAATAAGCAAAAGAAGCAGAAGCAGAAGCAGTGAGAGAAGCAGAAGAAGGAGAAGGAGAAGGAGCAGCAGAAGGAGAAGCAGAAGCAGAAAGAGAAGCAGAAACAGAAGGAGAACAAGAAGGAGAAGCAGGAGAAGCAGAAGAAGCAGAAAGAGAAGGAGAAGAAGGAGAAGCAGAAGTAGAATCCGAAGAAACAGAAGAAGAAGAAGCAGAAGAAACAGAAGCAAAAGAAACAGAAGAAGGAGAAGAGCAGAAGCAGAAGCAGAAGGAGAAGCAGAAGCAGAAGGAGAAGCAGAAAGAGAAGCAGGAGAAGCAGAAGAAGCAGGAGAAGCAGAAGCAGAAGAAACAGGAGAAGCCGAAGAAGCAGAAGCAGAATCTGAAGCAGAAGGAGAAACAGAAGAAGCACAATCTGAAGCAGAAGCAGAAGAAACAGAAATAGTAGAATAAGCAGAAGCAGAAGCACCAGGACAAGCAGAAGAACAAGAAGGAGAAGGCGAAAGAGAAGGATTAGGAGTAGGAGAAGCAAAAGGATAAGCAGAACCAGAAAGAGACACAGAAGGAGAAGCAGCACGAGAACTAGGCGAAGCAGGAGAAGCAGAAGTAGGAGAAGCAGAAGAAACAGAAGACGCAGAAGCCGAATGAGAAGCAGAAGGAGAAATTGAAGCAGAAGGAGAAGAAGAAGCAGAAGGAGAAGCAGAAGAAAGAGAAGGAGAAGTAGAAGCAGAAAGAGCAGCACAACGAGAAGCACAACGAGAAGCAGGAGAAGCAGAAGCAGGAGAAGCAGAAGCAGAAGAAACATAAGAAGGAGAAGAAGCAGAAGCAGAAGGAGAAGCAGAAACAGAAGGAAAAGCAGAAATAGAAGCAGGAGCAGCAGAAGAAGCAGCAGCAGGAGAAGCAGAAGCAGAAGAAGCCGAAGAAGCAGAAGCAGAACCTGAAGCATAAGGAGATACAGGAGAAGCAGTAGAAGCAGAATCAGAAGAAGCAGAAGGAGAAGCAGAAGCAGAAAGAGAAGCAAAAGCAGAAGGAGAAGCAGAAGAAACAGAAGAAGCAGAGGCAGTAGCAGAAGAAGCAGAAGATGCAGAAGCAGAAGGAGAAGCAGAAGCAGTAGTAGAAGCAGAAGAAGGAGAAGCAGAAGGAGAAGCATAAAGAGAAACAGAAGGAGAAGCAGGAGAAGCAGAAGCAGGAGAAGCAGAATCAGAAGAAATAGAAGAAGGAGAAGAAGCAGAAGCAGAAAGAGAAGCAGAAACAGAAGGAGAAGCAGAAAAAGAAGCAGAAGAAGCCGAAGAAGCAAAAGCAGAACCTAAAGCAGAAGGAGAAGCAGGAGAAGCAGAAGAAGCAGAATCTGGAGTAGAAGAAGGAGAACCAGAAGGAGAAGCAAAAGCAGAAAGAGAAGCAAAAGCAGAAGGAGAAGCAGAAGAAACAGAAGAAGCAGAATCAGTAGCAGAAGAAGCTGAAGATGCAGAAGCAGAAAGAGAAGCAGAAGGAATAGCAGAAGAACGAGAAGGAGAAATAGAAGGAGAAGCAGAAGGAGAAGCAGGAAAAGCAGACGAAACAGAAGCAGACGGAGAAGCAGAAGAAGGAGAAGGAGAAGCCGGAGCAGAAGAAGAAGCAGAAGGAAAAGCACAAGCAGAAGGAGATGCAGATGGAGAGGCAGGAAATGCAGAAGACACTGAAGCAGAGGAGAAGAAAAAGGAGAAGAATCAGAATCAGAAGAAGCAGAAGCAGAAATAGAAAGAGAAGCTGATTTTGTGAAGTTTTATTTTTAAGCAGGAGAAGCAGAAGAAGCACAAGCGGGAGAAGCAGAAGATGATGAAACAGAAGATAGTGAAGGATCAGTATCAGGTGAAGCAGAAAGAGAAGCAGGTAAAGCAGAAGAAGCAGAAGCAGGAGAAGCAGAAGGAGAAAAAACAGGTGAAGGACAAGAAGCAGAAAGAGAAGCAGTAGAAGCAGAAGAGGCAGGAAAAGCAGAAGCAGAAGAAAGAGAAGAAGAAGAAGATGAAGAAGAAGAAGAAGCAGCAGCAGCATAAGGAGAAGCATAAGGAGAAGCATAAGGAGAAGTATAAGGAGAAGCAGTAGAAGCAGAAGAAGCAGAAGCAGGAGAAGCTGAAGCAGAAGAAAAAGAATAAGCAAAAGAAGCAGAAGCAGAAGCAGTGAGAGAAGCAGAAGAAGAAGAAGGAGAAGGAGCAGCAGAAGGAGAAGCAGAAGCAGAAAGAGAAGCAGAAAGAGAAGGAGAACAAGAAGGAGAAGCAGGAGAATCAGAAGAAGCAGAAAGAGAAGGAGAAGAAGGAGAAGCAGAAGTTGAATCAGAAGAAGAAGAAGAAGCAGAAGAAACAGAAGCAAAATAAACAGAAGAAGGAGAAGAGCAGAAGCAGAAGCAGAAGGAGAAGCAGAAGCAGAAGGAGAAGCAGAAAGAGAAGCAGGAGAACCAGAAGAAGCAGGAGAAGCAGAAGCAGAAGAAACAGGAGAAGCCGAAGAAGCAGAAGCAGAATCTGAAGCAGAAGGAGAAACAGAAGAAGCACAATCTGAAGCAGAAGCAGAAGAAACAGAAATAGTAGAATAAGCAGAAGCAGAAGCACCAGGACAAGCAGAAGAACAAGAAGGAGAAGGCGAAAGAGAAGGATTAGGAGTAGGAGAAGCAAAAGGATAAGCAGAAGCAGAAAGAGACGCAGAAGGAGAAGCAGCACGAGAATTAGGAGAAGCAGGAGAAGCAGAAGCAAGAGAAGCAGAAGAAACAGAAGACGCAGAAGCAGAATGAGAAGCAGAAGGAGAAATTGAAGCAGAAGGAGGAGAAGCAGAAGGAGAAGCTGAAGAAGGAGAAGGAGAAGCAGAAAGAGAAGCAGAAAGAGAAGCACAACGAGAAGCAGGAGAAGCAGAAGCAGGAGAAGCAGAAGCAGAAGAAACATAAGAAGGAGAAGAAGCAGAAGCAGAAGGAGAAGCAGAAACAGAAGGAAAAGCAGAAATAGAAGCAGGAGCAGCAGAAGAAGCAGCAGCAGGAGTGAT
>NW_012291666.1:0-8884 GCF_000151885.1 Dipodomys ordii | reverse complement strand
GAAGCAGAAGAAGAAGAAGGAGAAGGAGAAAGAGAAGGATTAGGAGTAGGAGAAACAGAAGGATAAGCAGAAGCAGAAAGAGAAGGAGAATGAGAAGGAGAAGCAGGAGAAGTAGAAGAAGCAGGAGAAGTAGAAGAAGCAGAAACAGGAGAAGCAGAAGCAGAATGAAAAGCAGAAGAAGGAGAAATTGAAACAGAAGGAGATGCAGAAAGAGAAGCAGGAGCAGTAGTAGAAGCAGAAGAAGGAGAAGCAGAAGGAGAAGCATAAAGAGAAACAGAAGGAGAAGCAGGAGAAGCAGAAGCAGGAGAAGCAGAATCAGAAGAAATAGAAGAAGGAGAAGAAGCAGAAGCAGAAAGAGAAGCAGAAACAGAAGGAGAAGCAGAAATAGAAGCAGAAGAAGCCGAAGAAGCAAAAGCAAAACCTAAAGCAGAAGGAGAAGCAGGAGAAGCAGAAGAAGCAGAATCTGGAGAAGAAGAAGGAGAACCAGAAGGAGAAGCAGAAGCAGAAAGAGAAGCAAAAGCAGAAGGAGAAGCAGAAGAAACAGAAGAAGCAGAATCAGTAGTAGAAGAAGCTGAAGATGCAGAACCAGAAAGAGAAGCCGAAGGAATAGCAGAAGAACGAGAAGGAGAAATAGAAGGAAAATCAGAAGGAGAAGCAGGAAAAGCAGAAGAAACAGAAACAGACGGAGAAGCAGAAGAAGGAGAAGGAGAAAACGGAGCAGAAGAAGAAGCAGAAGGAAAAGCACAAGCAGAAGGAGATGCAGAAAGAGAAGCAGGAAATGCAGAAGACGCAGAAGCAGAAGGAGAAGAAGAAGGAGAAGAATCAGAATCAGAAGAAGCAGAAGCAGAAATAGAAAGAGAAGCCGACGAAGAGAAGCAGAACGAGAAGCAGGAGAAGCAGAAGAAGCACAAGCGGGAGAAGCAGAAGAAGAAGAAACAGAAGAAGGAGAAGGAGCAGAAGCAGAAGGAGAAGCAGAAGGAGAAGCAGAAAGAGAAGCAGGAAAAGCAGAAGAAGCAGAAGCAGGAGAAGCAGAAGGAGAAGAAACAGGAGAAGGACAAGAAGCAGAAAGAGAAGCAGTAGAAGCAGAAGAAGCAGGAAAAGCAGAAGCAGAAGAAAGAGAAGAAGAAGAAGACGAAGAAGAAGAAGAAGAAGAAGCAGCATAAGGAGAAGCATAAGGAGAAGTATAAGGAGAAGCAGTAGAAGCAGAAGAAGCAGAAGCAGGAGAAGCTGAAGCAGAAGAAAAAGAATAAGCAAAAGAAGCAGAAGCAGAAGCAGTGAGAGAAGCAGAAGAAGGAGAAGGAGAAGGAGCAGCAGAAGGAGAAGCAGAAGCAGAAAGAGAAGCAGAAACAGAAGGAGAACAAGAAGGAGAAGCAGGAGAATCAGAAGAAGCAGAAAGAGAAGGAGAAGAAGGAGAAGCAGAAGTAGAATCCGAAGAAACAGAAGAAGAAGAAGCAGAAGAAACAGAAGCAAAAGAAACAGAAGAAGGAGAAGAGCAGAAGCAGAAGCAGAAGGAGAAGCAGAAGGAGAAGCAGAAAGAGAAGCAGGAGAACCAGAAGAAGCAGGAGAAGCAGAAGCAGAAGAAACAGGAGAAGCCGAAGAAGCAGAAGCAGAATCTGAAGCAGAAGGAGAAACAGAAGAAGCACAATCTGAAGCAGAAGCAGAAGAAACAGAAATAGTAGAATAAGCAGAAGCAGAAGCACCAGGACAAGCAGAAGAACAAGAAGGAGAAGGCGAAAGAGAAGGATTAGGAGTAGGAGAAGCAAAAGGATAAGCAGAAGCAGAAAGAGACGCAGAAGGAGAAGCAGCACGAGAAGTAGGAGAAGCAGGAGAAGCAGAAGCAAGAGAAGCAGAAGAAACAGAAGACGCAGAAGCAGAATGAGAAGCAGAAGGAGAAATTGAAGCAGAAGGAGAAGGAGAAGCAGAAGGAGAAGCTGAAGAAGGAGAAGGAGAAGCAGAAAGAGAAGCAGAAAGAGAAGCACAACGAGAAGCAGGAGAATCAGAAGCAGGAGAAGCAGAAGCAGAAGAAACATAAGAAGGAGAAGAAGCAGAAGCAGAAGGAGAAGCAGAAACAGAAGGAAAAGCAGAAATAGAAGCAGGAGCAGCAGAAGAAGCAGCAGCAGGAGAAGCAGAAGCAGAAGAAGCCGAAGAAGCAGAAGCAGAACCTGAAGCATAAGGAGATACAGGAGAAGCAGAAGAAGCAGAATCTGGAGAAGCAGAAGGAGAAGCAGGAAAAGCAGAAGAAACAGAAGCAGACGGAGAAGCAGAAGAAGGAGAAGGAGAAGCCGGAGCAGAAGAAGAAGCAGAAGGAAAAGCACAAGCCGAAGGAGATGCAGAAGGAGAAGCAGGAAATGCAGAAGACGCAGACGCAGAAGGAGAAGAAGAAGGAGAAGAATCAGAATCAGAAGAAGCAGAAGCAGAAATAGAAAGAGAAGCCGACGAAGAGAAGCTGAACGAGAAACAGGAGAAGCAGAAGAAGCAGAAGCGGGAGAAGCAGAAGAAGAAGAAACAGAAGAAGGAGAAGGAGCAGAACCAGAAGGAGAAGCAGAAGGAGAAGCAGAAAGAGAAGCAGGAAGAGCAGAAGAAGCAGAAGCAGGAGAAGCAGAAGGAGAAGAAACAGGAGAAGGACAAGAAGCAGAAAGAGAAGCAGTAGAAGCAGAAGAGGCAGGAAAAGCAGAAGCAGAAGAAGAAGAAGAAGAAGAAGAAGAAGAAGAAGAAGAAGAAGAAGAAGAAGAAGAAGAAGAAGAAGAAGAAGAAGAAGAAGAAGCATAAGGAGTAGCATATGGAGAAGTATAAGGAGAAGCAGTAGAAGGAGAAGAAACAGAAGCAGGAGAAGCTGAAGCAGAAGAAAAACAATAAGCAAAAGAAGCAGAAGCAGAAGCAGTGAGAGAAGCAGAAGAAGGAGAAGGAGCAGCAGAAGGAGAAGCAGAAGCACAAAGAGAAGCAGAAACAGAAGGAGAACAAGAAGGAGAAGCAGGAGAATCAGAAGAAGCAGAAAGAGAAGGAGAAGAAGGAGTAGCAGAAGTAGAATCCGAAGAAACAGAAGAAGAAGTAACAGAAGAAACAGAAGCAAAAGAAACAGAAGAAGGAGAAGAGCAGAAGCAGAAGCAGAAGGAGAAGCAGAAGCAGAAGGAGAAGCAGAAAGAGAAGCAGGAGAACCAGAAGAAGCAGGAGAAGCAGAAGCAGAAGAAACAGGAGAAGCCGAAGAAGCAGAAGCAGAATCTGAAGCAGAAGGAGAAACAGAAGAAGCACAATCTGAAGCAGAAGCAGAAGAAACAGAAATAGTAGAATAAGCAGAAGCAGAAGCACCAGGACAAGCAGAAGAACAAGAAGGAGAAGGCGAAAGAGAAGGATTAGGAGTAGGAGAAGCAAAAGGATAAGCAGAAGCAGAAAGAGACGCAGAAGGAGAAGCAGCACGAGAAGTAGGAGAAGCAGGAGAAGCAGAAGCAAGAGAAGCAGAAGAAACAGAAGACGCAGAAGCAGAATGAGAAGCAGAAGGAGAAATTGAAGCAGAAGGAGAAGGAGAAGCAAAAGGAGAAGCAGAAGAAGGAGAAGGAGAAGCAGAAAGAGAAGCAGAAAGAGAAGCACAACGAGAAGCAGGAGAAGCAGAAGCAGGAGAAGCAGAAGCAGAAGAAACATAAGAAGGAGAAGAAGCAGAAGCAGAAGGAGAAGCAGAAACAGAAGGAAAAGCAGAAATAGAAGCAGGAGCAGCAGAAGAAGCAGCAGCAGGAGAAGCAGAAGCAGAAGAAGCCGAAGAAGCAGAAGCAGAACCTGAAGCATAAGGAGATACAGGAGAAGCAGAAGAAGCAGAATCTGGAGAAGCAGAAGCAGAAGCAGAAAGAGAAGCAAAAGCAGAAGGAGAAGCAGAAGAAACAGAAGAAGCAGAGGCAGTAGCAGAAGAAGCAGAAGATGCAGAAGCAGAAGGAGAAGCAGAAGCAGTAGTAGAAGCAGAAGAAGGAGAAGCATAAAGAGAAACAGAAGGAGAAGCAGGAGAAGCAGAAGCAGGAGAAGCAGAATCAGAAGAAATAGAAGAAGGAGAAGAAGCAGAAGCAGAAAAAGAAGCAGAAACAGAAGGAGAAGCAGAAAAAGAAGCAGAAGAAGCCGAAGAAGCAAAAGCAGAACCTAAAGCAGAAGGAGAAGCAGGAGAAGCAGAAGAAGCAGAATCTGGAGAAGAAGAAGGAGAACCAGAAGGAGAAGCAGAAGCAGAAAGAGAAGCAAAAGCAGAAGGAGAAGCAGAAGAAACAGAAGAAGCAGAATCAGTAGCAGAAGAAGCTGAAGATGCAGAACCAGAAAGAGAAGCAGAAGGAATAGCAGAAGAACGAGAAGGAGAAATAGAAGGAGAAGCAGAAGGAGAAGCAGGAAAAGCAGAAGAAACAGAAGCAGACGGAGAAGCAGAAGAAGGAGAAGGAGAAGCCGGAGCAGAAGAAGAAGCAGAAGGAAAAGCACAAGCCGAAGGAGATGCAGAAGGAGAAGCAGGAAATGCAGAAGACGCAGAGGCAGAAGGAGAAGAAGAAGGAGAAGAATCAGAATCAGAAGAAGCAGAAGCAGAAATAGAAAGAGAAGCCGACGAAGAGAAGCTGAACGAGAAACAGGAGAAGCAGAAGAAGCAGAAGCGGGAGAAGCAGAAGAAGAAGAAACAGAAGAAGGAGAAGGAGCAGAACCAGAAGGAGAAGCAGAAGGAGAAGCAGAAAGAGAAGCAGGAAGAGCAGAAGAAGCAGAAGCAGGAGAAGCAGAAGGAGAAGAAATAGGAGAAGGACAAGAAGCAGAAAGAGAAGCAGTAGAAGCAGAAGAGGCAGGAAAAGCAGAAGCAGAAGAAAGAGAAGAAGAAGAAGAAGAAGAAGAAGAAGAAGAAGAAGAAGAAGAAGAAGAAGAAGAAGAAGAAGAAGAAGAAGAAGAAGGAGAAGCATAAGGAGAAGCATATGGAGAAGTATAAGGAGAAGCAGTAGAAGGAGAAGAAGCAGAAGCAGGAGAAGCTGAAGCAGAAGAAAAAGAATAAGCAAAAGAAGCAGGAGCAGAAGCAGTGAGAGAAGCAGAAGAAGGAGAAGGAGAAGGAGCAGCAGAAGGAGAAGCAGAAGCAGAAAGAGAAGCAGAAACAAAAGGCGAACAAGAAGGAGAAGCAGGAGAATCAGAAGAAGCAGAAAGAGAAGGAGAAGAAGGAGAAGCAGAAGTAGAATCAGAAGAAACAGAAGAAGAAGAAGCAGAAGAAACAGAAGCAAAAGAAACAGAAGAAGGAGAAGAGCAGAAGCAGAAGCAGAAGCAGAAGCAGAAGGAGAAGCAGAAAGAGAAGCAGGAGAAGCAGAAGAAGCAGGAGAAGCAGAAGCAGAAGAAACAGGAGAAGCCGAAGAAGCAGAAGCAGAATCTGAAGCAGAAGGAGAAACAGAAGAAGCACAATCTGAAGCAGAAGCAGAAGAAACAGAAATAGTAGAATAAGCAGAAGCAGAAGCACCAGGACAAGCAGAAGAACAAGAAGGAGAAGGCGAAAGAGAAGGATTAGGAGTAGGAGAAGCAAAAGGATAAGCAGAAGCAGAAAGAGACGCAGAAGGAGAAGCAGCCCGAGAAGTAGGAGAAGCAGGAGAAGCAGAAGGAAGAGAAGCAGAAGAAACAGAAGACGCAGAAACAGAATGAGAAGAAGAAGGAGAAATTGAAGCAGAAGGAGAAGGAGAAGCAGAAGGAGAATCAGAAGGAGATGCAGAAACAGAAGGAGAAGCAGAAAGAGAAGCAGAAAGAGAAGCACAACGAGAAGCAGGAGAAGCAGAAGCAGGAGAAGCAGAAGCAGAAGAAGCCGAAGAAGCAGAAGCAGAACCTGAAGCATAAGGAGATACAGGAGAAGCAGAAGAAGCAGAATCTGGAGAAGCAGAAGCAGAAACAGAAGCAGAAAGAGAAGCAAAAGCAGAAGGAGAAGCAGAAGAAACAGAAGAAGCAGAGGCAGTAGCAGAAGAAGCAGAAGATGCAGAAGCAGAAGGAGAAGCAGAAACAGTAGTAGAAGCAGAAGAAGGAGAAGCAGAAGGAGAAGCATAAAGAGAAACAGAAGGAGAAGCAGCAGAAGCAGGAGAAGCAGAATCAGAAGAAATAGAAGAAGGAGAAGAAGCAGAAGCAGAAAGAGAAGCAGAAACAGAAGGAGAAGCAGAAAAAGAAGCAGAAGAAGCCGAAGAAGCAAAAGCAGAACTAAAGCAGAAGGAGAAGCAGGAGAAGCAGAAGAAGCAGAATCTGGAGAAGAAGAAGGAGAACCAGAAGGAGAAGCAGAAGCAGAAAGAGAAGCAAAAGCAGAAGGAGAAGCAGAAGAAACAGAAGAAGCAGAATCAGTAGCAAAAGAAGCTGAAGATGCAGAAGCAGAAAGAGAAGCAGAAGGAATAGCAGAAGAACGAGAAGGAGAAATAGAAGGAGAAGCAGAAGGAGAAGCAGGAAAAGCAGAAGAAACAGAAGCAGACGGAGAAGCAGAAGAAGGAGAAGGAGAAGCCGGAGCAGAAGAAGAAGCAGAAGTTAAAGCACAAGCCGAAGGAGATGCAGAAGGAGAAGCAGGAAATGCAGAAGACGCAGACGCAGAAGGAGAAGAAGAAGGAGAAGAATCAGAATCAGAAGAAGCAGAAGCAGAAATAGAAAGAGAAGCCGACGAAGAGAAGCTGAACGAGAAACAGGAGAAGCAGAAGAAGCAGAAGCGGGAGAAGCAGAAGAAGAAGAAACAGAAGAAGGAGAAGGAGCAGAACCAGAAGGAGAAGCAGAAGGAGAAGCAGAAAGAGAAGCAGGAAGAGCAGAAGAATCAGAAGCAGGAGAAGCAGAAGGAGAAGAAACAGGAGAAGGACAAGAAGCAGAAAGAGAAGCAGTAGAAGCAGAAGAGGCAGGAAAAGCAGAAGCAGAAGAAAGAGAAGAAGAAGAAGAAGAAGAAGAAGAAGAAGAAGAAGAAGAAGAAGAAGAAGAAGAAGAAGAAGAAGAAGAAGAAGAAGAAGAAGAAGGAGAAGCATATGGAGAAGTATAAGGAGAAGCAGTAGAAGGAGAAGAAACAGAAGCAGGAGAAGCTGAAGCCGAAGAAAAACAATAAGCAAAAGAAGCAGAAGCAGAAGCAGTGAGAGAAGCAGAAGAAGGAGAAGGAGCAGCAGAAGGAGAAGCAGAAGCACAAAGAGAAGCAGAAACAGAAGGAGAACAAGAAGGAGAAGCAGGAGAATCAGAAGAAGCAGAAAGAGAAGGAGAAGAAGGAGAAGCAGAAGTAGAATCCGAAGAAACAGAAGAAGAAGAAGCAGAAGAAACAGAAGCAAAAGAAACAGAAGAAGGAGAAGAGCAGAAGCAGAAGCAGAAGGAGAAGCAGAAGGAGAAGCAGAAAGAGAAGCAGGAGAACCAGAAGAAGCAGGAGAAGCAGAAGCAGAAGAAACAGGAGAAGCCGAAGAAGCAGAATCAGAATCTGAAGCAGAAGGAGAAACAGAAGAAGCACAATCTGAAGCAGAAGCAGAAGAAACAGAAATAGTAGAATAAGCAGAAGCAGAAGCACCAGGACAAGCAGAAGAACAAGAAGGAGAAGGCGAAAGAGAAGGATTAGGAGTAGGAGAAGCAAAAGGATAAGCAGAAGCAGAAAGAGACGCAGAAGGAGAAGCAGCACGAGAAGTAGGAGAAGCAGGAGAAGCAGAAGCAAGAGAAGCAGAAGAAACAGAAGACGCAGAAGCAGAATGAGAAGCAGAAGGAGAAATTGAAGCAGAAGGAGAAGGAGAAGCAGAAGGAGAAGCTGAAGAAGGAGAAGGAGACCAGAAAGAGAAGCACAACGAGAAGCACAACGAGAAGCAGGAGAAGCAGAAGCAGGAGAAGCAGAAGCAGAAGAAACATAAGCAGGAGAAGAAGCAGAAGCAGAAGGAGAAGCAGAAACAGAAGGAAAAGCAGAAATAGAAGCAGGAGCAGCAGAAGAAGCAGCAGCAGGAGAAGCAGAAGCAGAAGAAGCCGAAGAAGCAGAAGCAGAACCTGAAGCATAAGGAGATACAGGAGAAGCAGAAGAAGCAGAATCTGGAGAAGCAGAAGGAGAAGCAGAAGCAGAAAGAGAAGCAAAAGCAGAAGGAGAAGCATAAGGAGAAGCAGAAGAAACGGAAGAATCAGAGGCAGTAGCAGAAGAAGCAGAAGATGCAGAAGCAGAAGGAGAAGCAGAAGCAGTAGTAGAAGCAGAAGAAGGAGAAGCAGAAGGAGTAGCATAAAGAGAAACAGGAGGAGAAGCAGGAGAAGCAGAAGCAGGAGAAGCAGAATCATAAGAAATAGAAGAAGGAGAAGAAGCAGAAGCAGAAAGAGAAGCAGAAACAGAAGGAGAAGCAGAAAAAGAAGCAGAAGAAGCCGAAGAAGCAAAAGCAGAACCTAAAGCAGAAGGAGAAGCAGAAGAAGCAGAATCTGGAGAAGAAGAAGGAGAACCAGAAGGAGAAGCAGAAGCAGAAAGAGAAGCAAAAGCAGAAGGAGAAGCAGAAGAAACAGAAGAAGCAGAATCAGTAGCAGAAGAAGCTGAAGATGCAGAAGCAGTAAGAGAAGCAGAAGGAATAGCAGAAGAACGAGAAGGAGAAATAGAAGGAGAAGCAGAAGGAGAAGCAGGAAAAGCAGACGAAACAGAAGCAGACGGAGAAGCAGTAGAAGGAGAAGGAGAAGCCGGAGCAGAAGAAGAAGCAGAAGGAAAAGCACAAGCAGAAGGAGATGCAGAAGGAGAAGCAGGAAATGCACAAGACACAGAAGCAGAAGGAGAAGAAGAAGGAGAAGAATCAGAGTCAGAAGAAGCAGAAGCAGAAATAGAAAGAGAAGCCGACGAAGAGAAGCAGAACGAGAAGCAGGAGAAGCAGAAGAAGCACAAGCGGGAGAAGCAGAAGAAGAAGAAACAGAAGAAGGACAAGGAGGAGAACCAGAAGGAGAAGCCGAAGGAGAAGCAGAAAGAGAA
>NW_012291665.1:0-5996 GCF_000151885.1 Dipodomys ordii | reverse complement strand
TCCCCGCTGTTTCCTACTGTTACCCCCGCGCTGTCCTGCTGTGTCTCCGTTGTCCACCGCTGTGTCCCCCGCTGTGTGCCGCTGTGTCCTGCTGTGTCCCCACTGTCCGCCGGTGTGTCACCGCTGTCCCCCGCTGTATCCCACGCTGTGTCCCACTGTGTCCCGCTGTGTCCTCGCTATGTCTCACAGTGTCCCTGCTGTGTCTCCGCTGTGTCCCTCTGTGTCCCTGGTGTGTCCTCACTGTGTAAACGCTGAGTCCCTCTGTGTCCCCGCTGTGTCCCACTGTGTCCCCCGCTGTGTCCCCGATGTGTCCCCGCTGTGTCCTCTTGTGTCCCACTGTGTCCTCGCTGTGTCCTTCTGTATCCCGCTGTTTCCCCCGCTGTGTCCCCCTCTATTTCCCTGCTGTGACCTGCTGTGTCCATGCTGTGTCCCCCGCTGTGTCCCGCTGTGTCCCGCTGTGTGTCCCGCTGTGTTCCCCGCTGTGTCCCGCTGTGTACTGCTGTGTCCCCGCTGTGGCCTGCTGTGGCCCGCTGTGTCCCCGCTGTGTCCCCGCTGTGTCCCGATGTGTACCGCTGTGTCTGCCTCTGTGTACCCCGCTGTGTCCTGCTGTGTCCCCCACTGTATCCTACTGTGTACTCGCTGTGTCCCCCCTGTTTCCCACTGTTTCCCCCGCTGTGTCACCCGCTGTGTCCCCAGCTGTGTCCGGCTGTGTCCCGCTGTGTTTCCCTGTGTCCCCCACTGTGTCCCACTGTGTTCTTTGCTGTGTCCCCCACTGTGTCCCCCGTTGTGTCCCCGCTGTGTCCCCGCTGTGTCCCGCTGTGTCCCTGGTGTGTCCTCACTGTGTAAATGCTATGTCTCTCTGTCCCCGCTGTGTCCCTCTGTGTCCCGCAGTGTCCCCCTATGTCCCCTCTGTGTCCTCACTGTATCCCCTGCTGTGTCCCACTGTGTCCCCCACTGTGTCCCGCTGTGTCCTGCTGTGTCCCCGCTGTGGCCCGCTGTGTCCCGCTGTGTCCCTGGTGTGTCCTCGCTGTGTAACCGCTGAGTCCCTCTGTGTTCCCGCTGTGTCCCACTGTGTCCCCCGCTGTGTCCCGGTTGTGTCCCGCTGTGTCCTGCTGTGTCCCCGCTGTGTCCCGCTGTGTCCTGCTGTGTCCCCGCTGTGTCCCGATGTGTACCGCTGTGTCTGCCTCTGTGTACCCCGCTGTGTCCTGCTGTGTCTCCCGCTGTGTCCTGCTGTGTCCTCGCTGTGTCCCCCGCTGTTTCCTGCTGTTTTCCCCGCTGTGTCACCCCCTGTGTCCTTTGATGTGTCCCCAGCTGAGTCCCGCTGTGTCCCCCGCTGTTTACCGCTGTGTCCCCCACTGTGTCCCCCGCTTTGTCCCTGCTGTGTTCCGCTGTGTCCCGCTGTGTCACCGCTGTGTCCAGATGTGTACCGCTGTGTCTGCCTCTGTGTATCCGGCTGTGTCCTGCTGTGTCTCCCGCTGTGTCCTGCTGTGTCCTCGCTGTGTCCCCCGCTGTTTCCCGCTGTTTCCCCAGCTGTGTCACCCACTGTGTCCTTTGATGTGTCCCCAGCTGAGTCCCGCTGTGTCACCCGCTGTTTACCGCTGTGTCCCTCACTGTGTCCCCCATTTTGTCCCCGCTGTGTCACCGCTCTGTCCCACTGTGTCCCGCTGTGTCCCTCTGTGTTGCCCCCTGTGTCCCCCTGTGTCTCCGCTCTTTCCCACTGTGACCCGCGCGCTGTCCCGCTGTGTCCCCGTTGTCCACCGGTGTGTCCCCTCTGTCCCCCGCTGTGTCCCCGCTGTGTCCCGCTGTGTCCCGATGTGTCCCGCTGTGTCGCCGCTTTGTCACTGCTGTGTCTCGCTGTGTCCCGCAGTGTCCACGCTGTTTCCCGTTCTGTCCCACGCTGTGTCCCGCTGTGTCCCCCACTGTGTTCCGTTGTGTCGCTGCTGTGTCCAGCTGTGTCCCCGCTGTGTCCCCGGTGTGTCCCGCTTTGTCCCCGCTGTGTCCCCGCTGTATCCCCTGCTGTGTCCCCCCTGTGTCCCACTCTGTCCCCACTGTGTCCCGCTGTGTCCCGCTGTGTCCCCCGCTGTATCCTGCTGTGTCCCCCGCTGTGTCCCACTGTGTCCCCCGCTGTGTCCGGTTGTGTTTCCTGCTGTGTCCCGCTGTGTCCTGCTGTGTACCCCCTGTGTCCCGCTGTGTACCGATGTGTCCCCGCTGTGTCCCCGCTGTGTCTCCCTGCTGTCCCCCGCTGTGTCCCCACTGTGTTCTGCTGTGTCCCCGCTGTGTCCCCGCTGTGTCTCCCTGCTGTCCTCCGCTGTGTCCCCTCTGTGTCCCGCTGTGTCCCGCTTTGTCTTCGCAGTGTCCCCCCTGTTTCCCGCTGTGTCCGGCTGAGTCTCCGCTGTCCACCGCTGTGTCGCCTGCTGTGTCCCCGCTGTGTCCAGCTGTGTCCTGTTTTGTCCCGCTGTGTCCCGATGTGTCCCCGCTTTGTCTCTCGCTTTGTCCGCTCTGTGTCCCGCTGTGTCCCGCTGTGTCCCCCGCTGTGTCCCGCTGTGTCCCCTGCTGTGTCCCGCGCTGTGTCCCGCTGTGTCCCGTTGTGTCCTTGGTGTTTCCCCGCTGTGTCCTGCTGTGTCCCTCTGTGTCCCCGCTGTCCCCCGCTGTGTCCCCTGCTGTGTCTCCTGCTGTGTCCCGCTGTGTCCCCGCTGTGTCCCCGCTGTGTCCCGCTGTGTCCCTGGAGTGTCCTCACTGTGTAACCGCTAAGTCCCTCTGTGTCCTCTGTGTGTCCCACTGTGTCCCCCACTGTTTCCCTGCTGTGTCCCCGCTGTGTCCTCCTATGTCCCTATGTGTCCTCCCTGTGTCCTTCTGTATCCGGCTGTGTCTCCCGCTGTGTCACCCACTATTTCCCCGCTGTGACTCTCTGTGTCCATGCTGTGTCCCCCGCTGTGTCCCGCTGTGTCCCCCGCTGTGTTCCCCGCTGTGTCCCACTGTTTCCTCGCTGCATCCCTGCTGTGTCTCGCTGTGTCGCGCTGTGTCCCGCTGTGTTCTGCTGTGTCCGCCTCTTTGTCCCCCGCTGTGTCCCGTTGTGTCGCCGCTGTGTCCCTGCTGGTTCCCGCTGTGTCTCGCTGTGTCCCCGCTGTGTCCCCGCTGTGTCCTGCTTTGTCCCCGCTGTGTCCCGCTGTGTCCCCGATGTGTCCCGATGTGTACCGCTGTGTCTGCCTCTGTGTACCCCGCTGTGTCCTGCTGTGTCCTCGCTGTGTCTCCCGCTGTTTCCCGCTGTTTCCCCCGCTGTGTCACCCACTGTGTATTTTGATGTGTCCGCAGCTGAGTCCCGCTGTGTCACCCGCTGTTTACCGCTGTGTCCCCCACTGTGTCCCCCGCTTTGTCCCCGCTGTGTCCCCGCTCTGTCCCGCTGTGTCCCTCTGTGTCGTCCCCTGTGTCCCCCTGTGTCCCTGCTGTTTCCCACTGTTACCCCCGCGCAGTCCTGCTGTGTCCCCGTTGTCCACCGCTGTGTCCCCCGCTGTGTCCCGCTGTGTCCTCGCTGTGTCCCCCCATGTGACCCGCTGTGTGCCGCTGTGTCCTGCTGTGTCCCCGCTGTCCGCCGGTGTGTCACCGCTGTCCCCCGCTGTATCCCACGCTGTGTCACACTGTGTCCCGCTGTGTCCTCGCTGTGTCTCACTGTGTCCCTGCTGTGTCTCCGCTGTGTCCCTCTGTGTCCCTGGTGTGTCCTCGCTGTGTAAACGCTGAGTCCCTCTGTGTCCCCGCTGTGTCCCACTGTGTCCCCCGCTGTGTCCCCGCTGTGTCCCCGCTGTGTCCTCTTGTGTCCCGCTGTATCCTCGCTGTGTCCTTCTGTATCCCGCTGTGTCCCCTGCTGTGTCCCCCTCTATTTCCCTGCTGTGACCTGCTGTGTCCATGCTGTGTCCCCCGCTGTGTCCCGCTGTGTCCCACTGTGTGTCCCACTGTGTTCCCCGCTGTGTCCCACTGTGTCCCGCTGTGTCCCGCTGTGTGCCTGCTCTCCCCCGGTGTGTCCCCCACTGTGTCCCACTGTGTCCTGCTGTGTCCCCGCTGTGGCCCGCTGTGTCCCGCTGTGTCCCCGCTGTGTCCCGATGTGTACTGCTGTGTCTGCCTCTGTGTACCCCGCTGTGTCCTGCTGTGTCCCCCGCTGTATCCTGCTGTGTCCTCGCTGTGTCCCCCCTGTTTCCCACTGTTTCCCCCGCTGTGTCACCCGCTGTGTCCCCAGCTGTGTCCCGCTGTGTCCCGCTGCGTTCCCCTGTGTCCCCCGCTGTGTCCCGCTGTGTTCTTTGCTGTGTCGCCCACTTTGTCCCCCGCTGTGTCCCCGCTGTGTCCCCGCTGTGTCCCGCTGTGTCCCTGGTGTGTCCTCGCTGTGTAAATGCTATGTCTCTCTGTCCCCGCTGTGTCCCACTGTGTCCCGCAATGTCCCCCTTTGTCCCCTCTGTGTCCACACTGTATCCCCTGCTGTGTCCCACTGTGTCCCCCGCTGTGTGCCGCTGTGTCCCCGCTGTGTCCCAGCTGTGTCCCGCTGTGTCCCCGTTGTTCCCCGGTTTGTCCCCACTGTCCCCCACTGTGTCCCTCGCTGTGTACCTCTGTGTCTCGCTCTGTCCTCGCTTTGTTCTTGCGATGTCCTGCTGTGTCCCGCTGTGTCCCCACTGTGTCCCCCTGTGTCCCCGCTGTGTCCCCTGCTGAGTCCCGCTGTGTACCCAGCTGTGTCCCCGGCTGTGTCCCGCTCTTTCCCACTGTGTCCCGCTGTGTCCTTGCTGTGTCCCCCCTGTGTCCCCGCTGTCCCCCGCTGTGTCCCGGTGTGTCCCAGCTGTCCCCAGCTGTGTCACCGCTGTCACCCGCTGTGTCCCCCGCTGTGTCACCCGCTGTGTCCCATGCTGTGTCCCTGCTATGTTCCGCTGTATCCCGTGGTGTCTGACTTTGTGCCCCGCTGTGTTCCCTGCTGTATCCCCGCTGTGACCCGCTCTGTCCCCACTGTGTCCCGCTATGTCCCGCTGTGTCCCCCGCTGTGTCCCGCTGTGTCCCCCGCTGTGTCCGGTTGTGTTTCCCGCTGTGTCCCGCTGTGTATTGCTGTGTACCGGCTGTGTCCCTCTGTGTACCGATGTATCCCCGCTGTGTCCCCGCTGTGTCTCCCTGCTGTGTCCTCCGCTGTGTCCCGCTGTGCCCTGTAGTGTTCTCGCTGTGTCCCTCTCTGTCCCGCTCTGTCCCGCTGTGTCCCGCTGTGTCTGCCTCTGTGTCCCCCGATTTGTCCCGCTGTGTGCTGCTGTTTCCCCGCTTTGTCCCCTGCTTTGTCCCCAATGTGTCCCTCTGTGTCCCGCTGTGTCCCGCGCTGTGTCCCGCTGTGTCCCCTGCTGTGTCCTCCGCTGTGTCCCGCTGTGTCCCGTTGTGTTCTCGCTGTGTCCCGCTCTGTCCCGCTGTGTCCCGCTGTGTCTGCCTCTGTGTCCCCCGCTTTGTCCAGCTGTGTCCCCGCTGTGTCCCCGCTGGGTCCCCGCTGGGTCCCGCTGAGTCCTGGCTGTGTCCGCTGGGTCCCGCTGTGTCCCTGGTGTGTCCTCGCTGTGTAAATGCTATGTCCCTCTGTGTCCCCGCTGTGTCCCACTGAATCCTGCAGTGTCCCCCTATGTCTCCTCTGTGTCCTCGCTGTATCCCCTGCTGTGTCCCACTGTGTCCCCCGCTCTGTGCCCTGTGTCCCGCTGTGTCCCAGCTGTGTCCCGCTGTGTCCCCGTTGTTCCCCGGTTTGACCCTACTGACAACGCTATGTCACTCACAATGTTCTTCAGTGTCTCACTCTGTCACAAATTGTCCTTGCGATGTACCACTGTGGCCCACTGTGTTCCAGATGAGTTCCACACACTCCCGCTGAGAGCAATATGAGTCCCCCACTGTGTCCATTCATGTATCCTCCTGAATCACAGTAAATCCCTAAAATGATAAACCAAATAAATCACAATGGTTTCCCACTTTTGCCCCTACAAAAAAAAAAAAAAAAAAAA
>NW_012291664.1:0-2892 GCF_000151885.1 Dipodomys ordii | reverse complement strand
TCCCAGCTGTGTCCCGCTGTGTCCCCGTGTTCCCCGGTTTGTCCCTACTGTCCACCGCTGTGTCCCTCGCTGTGTTCCTCTGTGTCTCGCTCTGTCCTCGTTTTGTTCTGCGATGTCCCGCTGTGGCCCCGCTGTGTCCCTGCTGTGTTCCACTCTCTCCCGCTGTGTGCAGCTCTGTGTCCCCCACTGTGTCCATCGCTGTGTCCCCCTGTATCCCGGTATATCCCTCATTGTCCCCCGCTGTGTCCCACTGTTTCCCACTTTGCCCCTGCTGTGTACCTGCTGTGTCCCGCTGTGTACCCCGCTGTGTCCCACTGTGTCCCGCTGTATTCCCCCTTTGTTCCCCTCTGTGTCCTGCTGTGTCCCCTGCTGTGTCCCCGCTGTGTCCTGCTGTGTCCCGCTGTGTCCCGCTGTGTACCCTGCAGTGTCCTGCTGTGTCCCTCGATGTGTCCAGTTGTGTCCCCGCTGTGTACCCACTGTGTCCGCTGTGTACCCGCTGTGTCCCCTGCTGTGTCCCGCTGTGTCCCCGGCTGTGTCCCCGGCTTTGTCCCGCTCTTTTCCGCTGTGTCCCCTGCTGTGTCCCCGCTGTGTCCCACTGTGTCCCGCTGTGGCCCGCTGTGTATCCTGCAGTGTCCTGCTGTGTCCCCCGATGTGTCCCGCTGTGTCCCGCTGTGTCCCCACTGTGTCCCGCTGTGTCCCCGCTGTGTCCCCTGCTGTGTCCCGCTGTATCCCCGGCTGTGTCCCCCGCTGTGTCCCGCTCTTTCCTGCTGTGTCCCGCTGTGTCCTTGCTGTGTCCCCATTTGTATCCCGCTGTGTCCTCGCTAGGTCACCCGCTGTGTCCCGCAGTGTCCCCCTATGTCCCCTCTGTGTCCTCGCTGTGTCCCCCACTGTGTCCAGTCTGTGACCCGCTGTGTCCCTGCTGTGTCCCCGCTGCGTCCTGCTGTGTCCCGCTGTGTCCCCGATGTCCACCGCTGTGTCCCGTTGTGTCCCCGCTGTCCGCATGTGTGTCCCGGCTGTCCCCCGCTGTGTCCTCGCTGTGTGCCGCTGTGTCCTTGCTGTGTCCCCATTTGTGTCCCGCTGTGTCCTCTCTGTGTCCCCCGCTGTGTCCTGCTGTGTCCCCATGTGTCACGCTGTGTCCTCGCTGTGTATCCCTCTGTGTCCCTCCCTGTCCTCGCTGTGTCCCCCACTGTGTCCCCGCTGTTGACCCGCTGTGTCCCAGTTGTGTCCCCTGTTGTGTCCCACTGTGTCCATGCTGTGTCCTGCTCTGTCCCCCGCTGTGTCCCGCTGTGTCCCCCGCTGTGTCCCGCTGTGTCTCTGCTGTGTCCCGGTGTGTCGCAGCTGTGTCTCTGGTGTGTCTCTCTGTGTCCCCGCTGTGTCCCCGCTGTGTCCCGCTGTGTCTCTGGTGTGTTCTCGCTGTGTAACTGCTATGTCCCTCTGTGTCCCCGCTGTGTTCCACTGTGTCCCGCAGTGTCCCCATATGTCCCCGATGTGTCTTCGCTGTCTCCCCCACTGTGTCCCACTGTGTTCCCTGCTGTGTCCCCCGCTGTGTCCCGCTGTGTCTCTGCTATGTCCCGGTGTGTTTCCGCTGTGTCTCTGGTGTGTCTCTCTGTGTCCCCGTTGTCCCCCGCTGTATCCTACGCTGTGTGGCGCTGTGTCCTCGCTGTGTCTCACTGTGTCCCTGCTCTGTCTCCGCTGTATCCCGCTGTGTCCCAGGTGTGTCCTCGCTGTGTAACAGCTGAGTCCCTTGTGTCCCCGGTGTGTCCCACTGTGTCCCCCGCTGTGTCCCCGCTGTGTCCTCCTGTGTCCCGCTGTGTCCTCGCTGTGTCCTTCTGTATCCCGCTGTGTCCCCCACTGTGTCCCCCACTATTTCCCCGCTGTGACCCACTGTGTCCATGCTGTGTCCCCCGCTGTGTCCCGCTGTGTCCTGCTGTGTGTCCCGCTGTGTTCCCCGCTGTGTCCCGATATGTCCCGCTCTGTCTCGCTGTGTGCCTGCTCTCCCCCGGTGTGTCCCCCGCTGTGTCCCGCTGTGTCCTGCTGTGTCCCCGCTGTGTCCCGCTGTGTCCCGCTGTGTCCCCGCTGTGTCCCCGCTGTGTCCCGTTGTGTACCGCTGTGTTTGCCTCTGTGTACCCCGCTGTGTCCTGCTGTGTCCCCCGCTGTGTCCTGCTGTGTCCTCGCAGTGTCCCCCGCTGTTTCCCCCGCTGTGTCCCCCGCTGTGTCCCCAGCTGTGTCCGGCTGTGTCCCACTGTGTTCCCCTGTGTCCCCCTCTGTGTCCCGCTGTGTTCCTTGATGTGTCCCCCGCTGAATCCCGCTGTGTCCCCCGCTGTTTACCGCTGTGTCCCCCACTGTGTCCCCCGCTGTGTCCCCGCTGTGTCCCCCGCTGTGTCCCGCTGTGTCTCTGCTGTGTCCTGCTGTGTCGCCGCTGTGTCTCTAGTGTGTCTCTCTGTGTCCCCGCTGTGTCCCCGCTGTGTCCCGCTTTGTCTCTGGTGTGTTCTCGCTGTGTATCTGCTATGTCCCTCTGTGTCCCCGCTGTGTTCCACTGTGTCCCACAGTGTCCCCATATGTCCCCGCTGTGTAGTCGCTGTGTCCCCCGCTGTGTCCCACTGTGTCCCCCGCTGTGTCCCTGCTGTGTCCTCCTGTGTCCCGCTGTGTTCTTGCTGTGACCCCCGCTATGTCCCGGTGTGTCCCCCGCTGTGTCCTGCTGTTTCCTGCTGTGTCCCGCTGTGTCTTGCTTTGTCGGCCTGTGTCCCCCGCTGTGTCCCGCTGTGTCCCTGCTGTGTCCCGCTGTGTGTCCCGCTGTGATCCCCGCTGTGTCCCGCTGTGTCCCGCTGTGTCCCCGCTGTGTCCCCTGCTGTGTCCCGCTGTGTCCCCGGCTGTGTCCACTGCTGTGTCCTT
>NW_012291663.1:0-8889 GCF_000151885.1 Dipodomys ordii | reverse complement strand
CGTCGATACAGTGGGGACCCAGCAAGACACAGCGGGGTACACAGCTGGGGACACAAAGGGACACAGCGGGGGACACTGCGAGGACAAGCGGGACACAGCGGGACACAGCGAGGACACTGCGGGAACATAGCAGAACACAGCGGGAACACAGAGGGACACAGCGGGACACAGCTTGGGATACATTGAGGACACAGCTGGACACAGTGGGGGACACAGCGAGGACACAGCGGTACAGTGGGGTGCGGGATACAGCGGGGGACACAGCGGGAGACAGCGGGACAAAGTGAAACACAGCGGGGACAAAGCGTGAGACACAGCGGAGGACAGAGCTGGAGACAGCGGGGGACACAGCAGGACACAGTGGGGAATACAGCGAGGACACAGCGTTACACAGCGTGGTACACACTGTGGACACACCGGGACACAGTGGGGGCACAGCTGGACACAGCGGGACACAGTGGGACACAGTGGGGACAAAGCGTGAGACACAGCGGAGGACAGAGCTGGAGACAGCGGGGGACACAGCGGGGGACACAGCAGGACACAGTGGGGAACACAGCGAGGACACAGCGTTACACAGCGTGGTACACACTGTGGACACAACGGGACACAGTGGGGGCACAGTCGGACACAGCGGGACACAGTGGGACACAGCACAGCGGGGACAAAGCGTGAGACACAGCGGGGGACAGAGAGGGAGACAGCAGGGGACACAGCGAGGAAACAGCGGGACACAGCGGTGACACAGCGGGGACTCAGCGGGGGAAACAGTGGGACACAGCGGGGGACACAGCGGGACACAGCGGGGGACACTGCGGGACACAGTGTGGGACAGAACGTGGGACAAAGCGAGACACAGCGGGGACAAAGCTGGACACAGCGAGGTACACAGAGGGACACAGCAGGGACACAGCGGGGAAACAGCGTGACACAAAAGGACACCGCTGGACACAGCGGGGTACACAGCGGGACACAGCGGGCACACAGCGGGGACAGAGGGACACAGCGGGACACAGCGGGGACAGAGCGGGACACAGCAGGACACAGCAGGACACAGCGGGGGACACAGCGGTACACAGCTTGGGACACAGCAAGGACAAAGCGGGACACAGCGCGACACAGCGTGGGACACAATGGGGACACAGCGGGACACAGCGGGGGACACAGCGAGGACACAGCGGAACATAGCAGGGGACACAGAGAGGACACAGCGGGACACAGCGAGACACAGCGGGACAAAGCGTGGACACAGCATTACACACAGCGGGACATAGCGGGGGACACAGCTGGGGACACAATGGGACACAGCTGGGGACACAGCGAGGACAGAGCGGGAAACAGCGGGACACAGCAGGGACACAGCCTCGATACAGCGGGGACACTGCGAGACACGGCGGGGAACACAGGAAGGAAATAGCGGGACCCAGTGGGACACAGAGTCGATACAGCGGGACACAACGGGGTACACAGCTAGGAACACAACGGGACACAGCGGGGGACACAGCGAGGACACAGCGGGACACAGCGGGACACAGCGGGGGACACAGCGGGACCCAGCGGGAGACCCAGCGAGGACACAGCAGGACACAGCGGGGGACACAGGGGGACACAGCGGGGAACACAGCGGGGGACACAGCAGGACACAGCGGGGAACACAGCGAGGACACAGCGTGGACACAGCGGGACACAGCGTCGATACAGCGGGCACACAGAGTTACACAGCGTGGTACACAGCAGAGGACACAGTGGGACACAGTGGGCTACCCAGTGAGGACACAGCGGGAACAACAGGGGACACAACGAGGACACAGCGGGGGACACAGCGGGACACAGTGGGGAACACAGCGAGGACACAGCGGGACACAACGGGACATAGCGTCGATACAGCGGGGAGGCAGCGTTACATAGCGTGGTACACACTGTGGACACAACGGGACACAGTGGGAGCACAGCGGGACACAGCGGGACACAGTGGGACACAGCGGGGAGACAGCAGGGACACAGTGGGGGACACAGCGGGAAACAGCGGGTCACAGCGGGACACAGCAGGGTAAACAGCAGGGGACACAGTGGGACACAGCGGGGGACACAGGGGAGACACTGCGGGACACAGCGGGGGACACAGCGAGGACACATTGGGACACAGCGGGGAAACAGCTGAACTCAGCAGGGGACACAGCGGGTGACAAAGCCGGACACCACGGGACACAGTGTGACATAGCAAGACACAGCGGGGACATTGCATGGACACAGGAGAACACACCCAGGGACACAGCGGGACACAGCAGGACACAGCGGAGGACACAGCGGGGGACAGCAGGGGAGAGAGAGGGGACACAGCGGGACACAGCGGGGACACAGTTGGACACAGCGGGGTACTCAGCGGGACAGAGCGGGCGCACAGCGGGGACACAGCGGGATACAGCGGGACAAAGCGGGACACAGCGGGGGACACAGCGGGGGACAGAGCGGGATACAACAGGGACCACAGTGAGGACACAGCGGGACCCAGCGGGGACAAAGCTGGACAAAGCGGGGTATACACAGCCAGACACAGCGGGGCCACAGCGGGGACACACCGGGACACTGAGGGTCACATCAGGGACACAGCGGGACAAAGCGGGACACATCAGGACACAGCGGGGGACACAGCGGGACACAGCGGGGGACACAGCGAGGACAGAGCGGGACACAGCGGGGGAAAAAGCGGGACACAGCGGGGACACAGCGGGACACAGCGGTGGACACAGCGAGGACACAGCGGAACCCAGCGGGACACAGCGTCGATACAGCGGGGTCAGAGTGGGCCACAGCGGGGTACACAGCTGGGGACACAACGGGACACATCAGGGGACACAGCAAGTAATCAGCGGAACACAGCGTGGGACACAGTGAGGACACAGGGGGACACAGCGGGACACAGCTGGACACAGCAGGAACACAGCAGTAGACACAGCTGGACACAGCAGGGGACACAGCGGGACACAGCGGGGGACACAGGGAGGACAGAGCGGGACACAGTGGGGACTCAGCGACGGACACAGCGGGGGACAAAGCGGGACACCACGGGGCAGCGCGGGACACAGCGGGGACAAGGGGGAGACAGAGCGCGACACAGCGAGGACACAGCGGGACACAGCGGGGGACACAGCAGGACACAGCGGGGAACACAGCGGGACAAAGCAGGGTACACAGCAGGGGACTCAGCGGGACACAGCGGGGTACCCAGCGGGAAACAGTGGGGGGCCCAGCGAGGACACAGCAGGACACAGCGGGGGACACAGACAGGAAAACAGCGGGGTACACACCGGGGGACACAGCGGAACACAGCAGGGAACACAGCGAGGACACAGCAGGACCCAGCGGGACACAGCGTCGATACAGCGGGGATACAGCGTTACACAGTGTGGTACACATCTGTGGACACAAGGGGACACAGTGGGGGCACAGCGGGACACAGCGGGACACAGTGGGACAAAACGAAGACAAATTGTGAGATACAGCGGGGGACAGAGCGGGAGACAGCGGGGACACAGGGAGGACACAGCAGGGCACAGCGGCACACAGCAGGGACAGAGCGGGACAGAGCGGGACACAGCGGGGAACACAGCGAGGACACAGCGGGACACAGCGTCGATACAGCGGGGATACAGCGTTACACAGCGTGGTACACACATGTGGACATAACGGGACACAGTGGGGGCACAGCGGGACACAGCGGGACACAGTGGGACACAGAGAGATCAAATCGTGAGACGAAGCGGGGGACACAGTGGGAGACAGCGGGGGACACATCGAGGACACAGCAAGACACAGCGGGACACAGCAGGGACAGAGAGGGACACAGCGGGACACAGCGGGACACAGCGTGGGACCCAGCGAGGACACAGCGGGACACAGCGGGGGACACAGCGAGGACACAGCGGGACACAGTGGGGTACCCAGCGAGGACACAGCGGGACACAGCGGGGGACACAGCGGGACACAGCGGAGGACCCAGCGAGGACACAGCGGAGGACCCAGCGAGGACACAGCGGGACACAGCGGGGGACACAGCGAGGACACAGCGGGGGACACAGCGGGGGACACTGCGGGACACAGTGGGGAACACAGTGAGGACACAGCGGGACACAGCGGGACACAGCGTCGATACAGCGGGGATACAGCGTTACACAGCTTGTTACACATCTGTGGACACAAAGGGACACAGTGCGAGCACAGCAGGACACAGTGGGACACAGCGAGGACAAATCGTGAGACGTAGCGGGGGACAGAGTGGGAGACAGCGGGGGACACAGCGAGGACACAGCAGGACACAGCGGGACACAGTGGGACACAGCGGGACACAGCGGGGGACACAGCGAGGACACAGCAGAACACAGCGTGGGAAACAGCGAGGACACAGCGGGACACAGCGAGACACAGCGGGACACAATGGGGACACAGCAGTAGACACAGCGAGACACAGCGGAGGACACAGCGGGATACAGCGGGGAACACAGCGTGGAAACAGCGGGGACACTGCGGGAACATAGTGGGACACAGCGGGACACAGCTTGGGACACAGCGGGAACACAGCAGGACACAGCGGGGGACACAGCGAGGACACAGCGGGATACAGCGTGGGACAAAGCAGGAGACAGCAGGGGACACAGCGAGGACACAGCGGGACACAGCGGCGACACATAGAGGACTCAGCGGGGGACACAGTGGGGGACAGAGTGGGACACAGCGGGACACTGCGGGGCACAGCGGGGGACACAGTGGGACACAGCGGGGGACCCTGCGGGACACAGCGGGACACAGCGGGACACTGCGGAGCACAGCGGGGGATACAGCGGGACACAGCGGGGGACACAGGGAGGACACAGCTTAACACAGCATGGGACAAAGCGAGGACACAGCGGGACACAGCGAGACACAGCGGGACACAGCGTGAACCCAGCAGTGGACACAGCGGGACACAGCGGGGGACAAAGCGGGACACCACGGAACACAGCAGGACACAGCGTGAAACAGCGGTGAACCTGCGGGGACACAGCGGGACCCAGCGGGGGACACATCGGGACCCAGCGGGACACATCTGGGGACCCAGCGGGACACAGCGGGACACAGCGGGGACACAGCGGGACACAGCATGTCACAGCGGGGGACACAGCGGGACACAGCGGGACACAGCAGGACACAGTGGGACACAGTAGGACACAGCGTGGGACAAAGCGGGCGACAGCAGAGGACACAGCGAGGACACAGCTGGAAACAGCGGGGACACTGAGGGGACTCAGCAGGGGACATAGAGGGAAAAAAGCGGGACACCACGGGACACAGTAGGACACAGCCGGACACAGCGGGGACACTGCGGGACACAGCCGGGGGACACAGCGGTGGACAGCAGGGGACAGAGAATGGACACAGGAGGACACAGAGGGGACACAGCTGGACACAGAAGGGTACACAGCGGGACACAGCGGACACACAGCGGGGACAGAGCTGGACACAGAGGGACACAGAAGGGACAGAGCGTGACACAGGTGGACACTGAGGGAGACAGAGCGAGGACACAGCCGGATACAGCGAAACACAGCGTGACACAGTGGGGACACAGCAGGGGACACAGCGGGACACAGTGGGGGACACAGCGGGACACAGCGGAGTACACAGCAGGGACAAAGAAGGACACAGCGGGGGACACAGCGAGGACACAGCAGGACACAGCGGTGACACAGTGGGACACAGCTGGGGACACTGGGGACACAGCGGGACACAGAGGGACACAGCAAGGACACAGGGGGGACAGTGGGGGACACAGCGGGACACAGCAAGGCACAACGGGACACATCGGTGGACACAGGGAGGACACAGCGGGACACAGCGGGGACACTGCGGGAACATAGCGGGACACAGCGGGTACAGAGCGGGACACAGCGGGGTCACAGAGTGGTACACAGCGGGACACATCGGGAAACAAAGCAAGGTCACAGCGGGGGACAAAGCGGGACAACACGGAACACAGTGTGACACAGCGGGACACAGCGGGACACAGCGGGACACAGCGGGGGACACAGCGGGGAACAGCAGAGGACAGAGAGGGGACACAGCGGGACACAGCGGGTACACAGCTGGACACAGCGGGACACAACGGGACACAGCGGGGACACAGTGGGACACAGCGGGACAAAGCGGCAGACACAGCGGGACACAGCAGGCACACAGCGGGGACACAGCGGGACACAGCGGGACACAGTTGAGGACCCAGTGAGGACACAGCGGGACACAGCAGGGGACACAGCGAGGACACAGCGGGGGACACAGCGGGGGACACAGCGGGACACAGCGGGAAACACAGCGAGGACACTCCGGGACACAGCGTCGATACAGCGGGGACACAGCATTACACAGCGTGGTACACAGCTTTGGACACAACGGGACACAGTGGGGGCACAGCCGCACACAGCGGGACACAGTGGGACACAGCAGGGACAAAGCGTGAGACACAGCGGGGGACAGAGAGGGAGAAAGCAGGGGACACAGCGAGGACACAGCGGGACACAGCGGTGACACAACGGGGACTCAGCGAGGACGCAGCGGGACACAGCGGAACGCAGCGGGGGACAAAGCGGGAGACAGTGGGGGACACAGCGAGCACACAGCAGGACACAGCGGCCACACAGAGGGGACTCAGTGGGGGACACAGCGGGGGACAAAGAGGGACACCACGGGACACAGTGAGACACAGCGGGACACAGCGGGACACTGTGGGGACACAGTAGGAAAAAGCGGGGGACACAGCGGGACACAACGGAACAAAGCGGGGGACAGAACGGAGACAGAGTAGGGCCACAACGGGACACCTCGGTGACACAGCTGGACACAGCGGGTTACACAGTGGGACACAACGGGCACACAGCGGGGACACAGCGGGACACAGCGGGCACACAGCGGGGACAGAGCGGGACACAGTCGGACACAGCGGGACACAGTGGGGGACACAGCGGGACACATCGGGGGACCCAGCGAGGACACAGCGGGACACAGCAGGGGACACAGCGAGGACACAGCGGAGGACACAGCAGGGGACAAAGCGGGACACAGCGGGGAACACAGCGGGGACAGAGCGGGACACAGTCGGACACAGCGGGACACAGTGGGGGACACAGCGGGAACAGCGGGGGACCCAGCAAGGACACAGCAGGACACAGCGGGGGACACAGTGAGGACACAGCGGGGGACACAGCAGGGGACACAGCGGGACACAGCGGGGAACACAGCGAGGACACAGCGGGACACAGCGGGACACAGCGTCGATACAGATGGGACTCAGCGGAGGACACACCGGGGGAAACAGCGGGGGACAAAGTGGGACACCACGGGACACAGTGTGACACAGCGGGACACAGCGGGGACACTGCGGGGACACAGCAGGACAAAGCGGGGGACATAGCGGGACACAGCGGCACACAGCAGGGGACACCGCCGGACACAGCGGGGGAAACAGTGGGGGACACAGCGGGACACAGTGGGGAACACAGCGAGGACACAGCGGGACACAACGGGACACAGCGTCGATACAGCGGGGAGGCAGCGTTACATAGCGTGGTACACACTGTGTACACAACGGGACACAGTGGGGGCACAGCAGGACACAGCGGGACACAGTGGGACACAGCGGGGAGACAGCAGGGACACAGTGGGGGACACAGCGGGACACAGCGGGTCACAGCGGGGAACACAGCGGGACACAGCAGGGGACACAGCGAGGACACAGCGGGTCACAGCGGGACACAGCGTGGGACAAAGCAGGAGACAGCGAGGGACAAAGAGAGGACCCAGCTGGACACAGCGGGGTACACAGCGGGACACAGCAGGGGACACAGAAGGGTACACAGCGGGACAAAGCGAGAAACACAGCGAGGTCACACCGGGGGCCAAAGCGAGACACCACGGGACACAGTGTGACACAGTGTGACACAGCGGGGACACTGCATGGGCACAGCGAGGACACAGCGGGGGACACAGCGGGGGACACAGCGGGACACAGCGGGAAACACAGCGAGGACACACCGGGACACAGCGTCGATACAGCGGGGACACAGCGTTACACAGCGTGGTACACAGCTTTGGACACAACGGGACACAGTGGGGGCACAGCCGCACACAGCGGGACACAGTGGGACACAGCAGGGACAAAGCGTGAGACACAGCGGGGGACAGAGAGGGAGAAAGCAGGGGACACAGCGAGGACACAGCGGGACACAGCGGTGACTCAACGGGGACTCAGCGAGGACGCAGCGGGACACAGCGGAACTCAGCGGGGGACAAAGCGGGAGACAGCGGGGGACACAGCGAGCACACAGCAGGACACAGCGGCCACACAGAGGGGACTCAGTGGGGGACACAGCGGGGGACAAAGAGGGACACCACGGGACACAGTGAGACACAGCGGGACACAGCGGGACACTGTGGGGACACAGTAGGACAAAGCTGGGGACACAGCGGGACACAACGGAACAAAGCGGGGGACAGAGCGGAGACAGAGTAGGGCAACAACGGGACACCTCGGTGACACAGCTGGACACAGTGGGGTACACAGCGGGACACAACGGGCACACAGCGGGGACACAGCGGGACACAGCGGGCACACAGCGGGGACAGAGCGGGACACAGTTGGACACAGCGGGACACAGTGGGGGACACAGCGGGACACAGCGGGGGACCCAGCGAGGACACAGCGGGACACAGCGGGGAACACAGCGAGGACACAGCGGGACACAGCGGGACACAGCGTCGATACAGAGGGGACTCAGCGGAGGACACAGCGGGGGGAAACAGCGGGGGGACAAAGTGGACACCACGGGACACAGTGTGACACAGCGGACACAGCCGGGGACA
>NW_012291662.1:0-2714 GCF_000151885.1 Dipodomys ordii | reverse complement strand
TGAGTACCCTGCTGTGGCCCACTGTGTCCCCGCTGTATCGAAGCTGTGTCCCGCTGTGTCCCACTGTGTCCTCGCTGTGTCCCCCGCTGTCTCCCGCTCTGTCCCCCGCTGTGTCTCACGCTTTGTCCCAGCTGTGTCCCACTGTGTTCCGTTGTTTCCCGCTGTGCCCCCACTGTGTCCCGTTGTGTCCACCGCTGTGTACCACGCTGTGTAACGCTGTGAACCCGCTATATCGACGCTGTGTCCCGCTGTGTCCCGCTTTGTCCTCGCTGTGTTCCCCGCTGTGTCCCGCAGTGTCCCCCGCTGTGTCCCCCGCTGTTTCCTCGCTGTGTCCCGTGCTGTGTCCCACTGTGTCCTCGCTGGGTCCCCTGCTGTGTCCCGCTTTGTCCCCTGCTGTGTCCCGCTGGGTCCCACTGTGTCCCGCTCTGTCCCTGCTGTGTCCTGCTGTGTCCTGCTGTGTCTTCGCTGTGTCCCCCGCTGTCTCCCGCTCTGTCCCCCGCTGTGTCTCACGATTTGTCCTCGCTGTGTCCCACTGTGTCCCGCTCTGTCCCGCTGTGCCCCCACTGTGTCCCCTTGTGTCCACAGATTTGTACCACACTGTGTAACGCTGTATCCCCGCTGTATCGACGCTGGGTCCCGCTGTGTCCTCACTGTGTTCCCTGCTGTGTCCCGCTGTGTCCCCCGGTGTGTCCCCCGCTGTTTAACTGTCTTTGTCCCCCGCTGTGTCCCGCTGTGTCCTCGCTGGGCCCCCCGCTGTTTCCCGCTGGGTCCCCCGCTGTGTCCCTCTGTATCTCGATGTGTCCCCTGCTCTGTACCCTGCTTTTTCCCGCTGTGTCCGCCGCTGTGTCCCGCTGTGTCCCCCGCTGTGTCCCGCTGTGTCTTCGCTGTGTCCCGCTCTGTCTCCCCCTTGTCCCCGCTGTGTCCCGCTCTGTCCCGTGGTGTCCCGCTTTGTCCCCCGCGGTGTCCCCCGCTGAGTCCCCGCTGTGTCCCCGCTGTGTCCTGCTGTGTACTGTTGTGTCCCCTGCTGAGTACCGCTGTGTCCCCGCTGTGTCCCCGCTGTGTCCCAATGTGTCCCCGGCTCTGTCCTGTTGTGTCTACTGCTGTGTTCCTGCTCTGTCCCGCTGTGTCCCGCTGTGTCCCCCTGTGTCCTCACTGTGTCCCACGCTGTGTTCCGCTGAGTCCTTGCTGTGTCCTCCGATGTGACCCGTTGTGTCCCCAACTGTGTACCCCGCTGTGGCCCACTCTGTCCCCGCTGTATCGACCCTGTGTCCCGCTGGGTTCTGCTGTGTCCTCGCTGTGTCCACCGCTGTGTCCTGCTGTGTCCTCGCTGTGTCCACCGCTGTGTCCTGCTGTGTCCACCGCTGTGTCCCGCTGTGTCCCCCGCTCTGTCCCGCTGTGTCCACCGCTGTGTCCCGCTGTGTCCCCCGCTATGTCCCGCTGTGTCCTCGCTGTGTCCCCCGCTGTCTCCCGCTCTGTCCCCCGCTGTGTCTCACGCTTTGTCCCCGCTGTGTCCCACTGTGTTCTGCTGTGTCCCGCTGTGCCCCCACTGTGTCCCGTTGTGTCCACAGCTGTGTACCCTGCTGTGTAACGCTGTGTCCCCGCTGTATCGACGCTGTGTCCCGCTGGGTCCCGCTGTGTCCTCGCTGTGTTCCGCGCTGTGTCTCGCAGTGTCCCCCACTGTGTCCCCCGCTGTGTCCTCGCTGTGTCCCCTGCTGTGTCCCGCTGTGTCCTTGCTGTGTCCCCCGCTGTGTCCCGCTGTGTCCCCGCAGGGTCACCGCTGTTTCCCGCTGTGTCCCGTGGTGGCCCGCTGTGTCCCCCGATGAGTCCCCGCTGTGTCCCCGCTGTGTCGCGCTCTGTCCTCCCTGTGTCCCCCGCTGTGTCCCGCTGTGTCCCCTGCTGTTTCCCGCTGTGTCTACTGCTGTGTTCCTGCTGTGTCCCGCTGTGTCCTGCTGTGTCCCCCTGTGTCCTCACTGTGTCCCACGCTGTGTTCCGCTGAGTCCTTGCTGTGTCCCCCGATGTGCCCCGTTGTGTCCCCAGCTGTGTACCCCGCTGTGGCCCACTCTGTCCCCGCTGTATCGACGCTGTGTCCCGCTGGGTCCCGCTCTGTCCTCGCTGTGTCCACCGCTGTGTCCTGCTGTGTCCACCGCTGTGTCCCGCTGTGTCCCCGCTCTGTCCCGCTGTGTCCACCGCTGTGTCCTGCTGTTTCCCCCGCTGTGTCCCGCTGTGTCCCCCTCTCCGTCCCCCTGTGTCCACTGCTGTGTCCCGCTGTTTCCCCCGCTGTGTCCCGCTGTGTCCTCGCTGTGTCCCCCGCTGTCTCACTCTCTGTCCCCCACTGTGTCTCACGCTTAGCCCTGCTGTTTCCCACTGTGTTCCGCTGTGTCCCGCTGTGCCCCCACTGTGTCCCGTTGGGTCCACAGCTGTGTACCATACTGTATAATGCTGTGTCCCTGCTGTATCGACGCTGTGTCCCGCTGAGTCCTGCTATGTACTCCGTTGTGTCCAGCTTTGTCACCGCTGTGTCCCCCGCTTTGTCCTGCTGTGTCCTCGCTGGGTTCCCCGCTGGGGCCCGCTGTGTCCCCCGCTGTGTCCCGCTGTGTCCCGCTGTGTCCCGCTCTGTCCCTGCTGTGTCCCGCTGTGCCCTGCTGTGTCCTAGCTGTGTCCCCCGCTGTCTCGAGCTCTGTCCCTCGCTGTGTCTCACGATTTGTCCTTGCTTT
>NW_012291661.1:0-6184 GCF_000151885.1 Dipodomys ordii | reverse complement strand
TCATGTCCCTGCTGTGTCCCGCTGTGTCCCCCTGTGTGCGTGCTGTGTCCCGCTATGTACTCCGTTGTGTCCAGCTGTTTCACCGCTGTGTCCCCTGCTTTGTCCCGCTTTGTCCCGCTGTGTCCTCGCTGCGTCCCCCGCTGTGTCCCGCTGTGTCCCCCGCTGTGTCCCGCTGTGTCCTGCTGTGTCCCGCTCTGTCCCTGCTGTGTCCCGCTGTGCCCTGCTGTGTCGTCGCTGTGTCCCCCGCTGTCTCCCGCTCTGTCCCTCGCTGTGTCTCATGATTTGTCCTTGCTTTGTCCTACTGTGTCACGCTGTGTCCCGCTGTGCCCCCACTGTGTCCCCTTGTGTCCACAGATGTGTACACACTGTGTAACCCTGTATCCCCGCTGTATCGACGCTGTGTCCCGCTGGGTCTCGCTGTGTCCTCGCTGTGTTCCCTGCTGTGTCCCGCAGTGTCCCCCGCTGTGTCCCCCGCTGTGTCCTCGCTGTGTCCCCCGCTGTGTCCCGCTGTGTCCCCCGCTGTGTCCTGCTGTGTCCCCCACTGTGTCCCGCTGTGTCCTCGCTGTGTCCCGCTCTGTCTCCCCCTTATCCCCGCTGTGTCCCGCTGTGTCCCGTGGTGTCCCGCTTTGTCCCCCGCTGTGTCCCCCGCTGAGTTCCCGCTGTGTCCCCGCCTTGTCCCGCTCTGTCCTCCCTGTGTCCCCCGCTGTGTCCCGCTGTGTCCCCTGCTGTGTCCCGCTGTGTCTACTGCTTTGTTCCTGCTGTATCCCTCTGTGTCCCGCTGTGTCCCCCTGTGTCCTCACTGTGTCCCACGCTGTGTTCCGCTGAGTCCTTGCTGTGTCCCCTGATGTGCCCTGTTGTGTCCCCAGCTGTGTACCCCGCTGTGGCCCACTGTGTCCCCGCTGTATCGACGCTGTGTCCCGCTGTGTCCCACTGTGTCCTCGCTGTGTCCCCCGCTGTCTCCCGCTCTGTCCCCCGCTGTGTCTCACGCTTTGTCCCAGCTGTGTCCCACTGTGTTCCGCTGTTTCCCGCTGTGCCCCCACTGTGTCCCGTTGTGTCCACAGCTGTGTACCACGCTGTGTAACGATGTGTCCCCGCTGTATCGACGCTGTGTCCCGCTGGGTCCCGCTGTGTCCTCGCTGTGTTCCCCGCTGTGTCCCGCAGTGTCCCCCGCTGTGTCCCCCGCTGTGTCCTCGCTGTGTCCCCCGCTGTGTCCCACTGTGTCCTCGCTGGGTCCCCCGCTGTGTCCCGCTTTGTCCCCTGCTGTGTCCCGCTGGGTCCTGCTGGGTCCCGCTGTGTCCTCGCTGTGTTCCCTGCTGTGTTCCGCTGTGTCCCCCGCTGTGTCCCCCGCTGTGCCCTCGCTGTGTCCCCTGCTGTCTCCCGCTCTGTCCCCCGCTTCGTCTCACGATTTGTCCTCGCTGTGTCCCACTGTGTCCCGCTGTGTCCCGCTGTGCCCCCACTGTGTCCCCTTGTGTCCACAGATTTGTACCACACTGTGTAACGCTGTATCCCCGCTGTATCGATGCTGGGTCCCGCTGGGTCCCGCTGTGTCCTCGCCTTGTTCCCTGCTGTGTCCCGCTGTGTCCTGCTGTGTCCTCGCTGTGTCCCCGCTGTCTCCCGCTCTGTCCCCCGCTTCGTCTCACGATTTGTCCTCGCTGTGCCCCCTCTGTGTCCCGTTGTGTCCACAGATGTGTACCACGCTGTGTAAGGCTGTATCCCAGCTGTACCGACACTGTGTCCCGCTGGATCCCGCTGGGTCCTCGCTGGGTCCACCGCTGTGTCCCGCTGTTTCCACCGCTGTGTCCCGCTGTGTCCCCTGCTCTCTCCCCCTGTGTCCACCGCTGTGTCCCGCTGTTTCCCCCGCTCTGTCCCGCTGTGTCCTCGCTGTGTCCCCTGCTGTCTCCCGCTCTGTCCCCCGCTGTGTCTCACGCTTTGTCCCCGCTGTGTCCCACTGTGTTCCGCTGTGTCCCGCTGTGCCCCCACTGTGTCCCGTTGTGTCCACAGCTGTGTACCACGCTGTGTAACGCTGTATCCCCGCTGTTTCGACGCTGTGTCCCGCTGTGTCCCTCAGTGTCCCCCGCTGTGTCCCCCAATGTGTCCTCACTGTGTTCCCCACTGTGTCCCGCTGTGTCCTCGCTGGGTCCCCCGATGTGTCCCGCTGTGTCCCCCGCTGTGTCCCGCTGTGTCCCGCTCTGTCCCTGCTGTGTCCCGCTGTGTCCTGCTGTGTCCTCGCTGTGTCCCCCGCTGTCTCCCGCTCTGTCCCCCGCTACGTCTCACGATTTGTCCTCGCTGTGTCCAACTGTGTCCCGCTCTGCCCCCACTGTGTCCTGCTGTGTCCACAGATGTGAACCACGCTGTGTAATGCTGTATCCCCGCTGTATCGACAATGTGTCCAGATGGGTCCCGCTGTGTCCCGCTGTGTCCCCTCTGTATCGACGCTGTGTCCTGCTGGGTCCCGCTGTGTCCTCGATGTGTTCCTCGTTGTGTCCCGCTGTGTCCCCCGCTGTGTCCCTCGTTGTGTCCCTGCTGTGTCCCTGCTGTGTCCCCGCTGTGTCCCGCTGTGTCCTGCTGTGTCCCCGCTTTGTCCCACTGTGTCCCCCGCTGTGTCCCGCTGTGAACCGCTGTGTCCCGCTGTGTCCTGGTGTGTCCCACTGTGTCCGCGCTGTGTTCCCGGCTGTGTCCCGCTGTGTACCCCTCTGTGTGCCCCCTGTGTCCCGCTGTGTACCCCGCTGTGTCCAGCTGTGTTCCCTCTGTGTCCCGCTGTGTCCCCTCTCTGTCCCCTGCTGTCCCCCTTTGTGTCTCCCGCTGTGTCCCCTCTCTGTCCCCTGCTGTCCCCCGCTGTGTCTCCCACTGTGTCCAGCTGTGTCCCGCTGTGTCGCCCGCTTTGTCCCGCTGTGCCCCTGCAGTTTCCCCGCTGTGTCACACTGTGTCACACTGTGTCTCGTGTTGTCCCGCTTTGGCCCCCGGTGTGACCTCGCTGTGTTTCTCGCTTTGTCCCGCTGTGGACCCTTCTGTGTCCCATGCTGTGTCCCGCTGTATACCCCGCTGTGTCCAGCTGGGTCCTCTCTTTGGCCCTCGCTGTCTCCTGCTTTGTCCCACGCTGTGTCCCGCTGTGACCCGCTGTGTCCTGGCTGTGTCCCCTGCTGTGTCCCGCTGTGTTCCCCGCTGTGACCCGCTGTGTCCCGCTGTGTCCTCCACTGTGTTCCTGCTGCCTCCCCGCTGTGTCCCACTGTGTCCCGCTGTGTCCCGCTGTGCCCCCACTGTGTCCCGTTGTGTCCACAGTGTGTACCACGCTATGTAACGCTGCCTCCCCTCTGTATCGACGCTGTGTCCCGTTGTGTCCTGCTGTGTCCTCGCTGTGTTCCCCACTGTGTCCCGCTGTGTCCCCCGCTGTGTCCCCCGCTGTGTCTTCGCTGTGTCCCCTGTTGTGTCCCGCTGTGTCCTCACTGGGTAGCCCACTGTGTCCCGCTGTGTCCCCCTCTGTCCCCCGCTGTGTCCCGCTGTGTCCCGCTGTGTCCCCTGCTTTATCTTTCTGTGTCCCGCAGTGTCCCCGCTGTGTCCCGCTGTGTAACACTGTGTCCCGTGGTGTCCCATTTTGTCCCACGCTGTGTCCCCAGCTGCGTCCCTCTGTGTCGCCGCTGTGTCCCCTCTCTGTCCTCTGCTGTCCCCCGCTCTGTCCCCCGCTGTGTCCCCCACTGTGACCCGCTGTGTCCCGCTGTGTCCCCCGCTGTGTCCCCACTGTGTGCACCCTGTTTCCCACTGTGTACCCCGCTGTGTCCAGCTATGTTCCCGGTGTGTCCCGCTGTGTACCCCTCTGTGTCCCCCTCTGTGTCCCGCTGTGTTCCCCGCTGTGTCCCGCTGTGTCCCCCGCTGTGTCCCTGCTGTGTCCCCGCTGTGTCCTGCTGTATACTGCTGTGTCCCCCGCTGAGTCCCGCTGTGTCCCGCTGTGTTCCCCATGTGTCCCCCGCTGTGTCCCACTGTGTCCCACTGTGTCCCCCACTGTTTTCCCCGCTGTGTCCGGCTGTGTCCCCTGCTGTGTCCCCCTGTGTCCACTGCTGTGTCCCCGCTGTGTCCCGCTTTTTCCCCGGCTGTGTCCCGCTGTGTCCTCACTGTGTCCCCCGCTATATCCCGCTGTGTCCTCGCTGTGTCCCCAGCTGTGTCCCGCTGTGTCCCCCGCTTTGTCCCGCTGTGTCCCACTGTGTCCCCACTGTGTCCCGCTGTGTCCCGCTGTGTCCCCGGTGTGCTCGCTGTGTCCCGCTGTGTACCCCGCTGTGTCCAGCTATGTAACCGCTGTGTCCCGCTGTGGCCCATCTCTGTCTCCGCTGTCCCCCGGTGTGTCCCCCGCTGTGTGCCACTGTGTCCCGCTATGTCCCCCGCTTTGTCCTGCTGTGTCCCCGCAGTGTCCCCGCTGTGTCCCGGTGTGTCACACTGTGTCCCGTGGTGTCCCACTTTGTCCCCCGCTGTTTCCCCCGCTGTGTCCTCCGCTGAGTCCCCTCTGTATAAAGACGCTGTGTCCCGCTGTGTCCTCGCTGTGTCCCCGCTGTGTTCCCCGCTGTGTCCCGCTGTGTCACTGCTGTGTCCCCTGCTGTGTCCTCGCTGAGTCCCCCGCTGTGTCCTTGCTGAGTCCCCCGCTGTGTCCCGCTGTGTCCCGCTGTGTCCCGCTGTGTTCCTGCTGTGACCCTCTCTGTCCCCGCTGTATTGACGCTGTGTCCCGGTGTGTCCTGCTGTGTCCGCGCTGTGTTTCTGGCTGTGTCCCGCTGTGTACCCATCTGTGTCCCGCTGTGTCCCGCTGTGTACTGCTGTGTCCCCCGCTGAGTCCCGCTGTGTCCCAATGTGTCCTCGCTCTGTCCCCCGCTGTGTACCTCTGTGTCCTTCCTGTGTCCCACGCTGTGTCCCGCTGTGTCCCCGCTGTGTCCCCCGCTATGTCCCGCTTTGTCCCCCGCTGTGTCCCACTCTGTCCTTGCTGTGTCCCCCACTGTTTGCCGCTGTGTCCTTGCTGTTTCCCCGCTGTGTCCCTGCTGTGTCCCTCTGTGTACCCCGCTGTGTCCAGCTTTGTACCCGCTGTGTCTCGCTGTGTCCCACGCTCTGTCCCACACTGTGTCCCACAGTGTCCCCCGCTGTGTCCCACTGTGTCCCCCGCTGTGTCCCGCTGTGTCCCCCGCTGAGTCCCCATTGTGTCACCGCTGTGTCCCGCTGTGTCCTCGCTGTGTCCCCTTCTTTCTCCCTCTCTGTCCCCCGCTGTGTCTCACGCTTTGTCCCTGCTGTGTCCCACTGTGTCCCGCTGTGTCCGGCTGTGCCCCCACTGTGTCCCGTTGTGTCCAAAGCTGTGTACCACGCTGTGTAACGCTGTGTCCCCGCTGTATCGACGCTGTGTCCCGCTGTGTCCTCGCTGTGTTTCCCTCTGTGTCCCGTTGTGTCCCCCGCTGTGTCCCCCGCTGTGTTCTCGCTGTGTCCCCTGCTGTGTCCCGCTGTGTCCTCACTGGGTCCCCAACTGTGTCCCGCTGTGTCCCCTGCTGTGACGCGCTGTGTCCGGCTGTGTCCCGCTCTGTCCCCGCTGTGTCCCGCTGTGTCCCGCTGTGTCCCCGCTGTGTGCCTGCTGTGTCCCGCTGTGTCTGCCGCTTTGTCCCGCTGTGTCCCACTGTATCCCCGCTGTGTACCGTTGTGTCCCTCTGTGTCCCCGCTGTGTGCCCGCTGTGTCCCTCTGTGTACCCCGCTGTGTACCCGCTGTGTCCCGCTGTGTCCCCTCTCTGTCCTCTGCTGTTCCCCGCTGTGTCCCCGCTGTGTCCCGCTGTGTCCCGCTGTGTCCCGCTGTGTCACACTGTGTTCTGTGTTGTCCCGCTTTGTCCCCCGCTGTGACCTCGCTTTGTTTCCCGCTGTGTCCCGCTGTGTACCACTCTGTGACCCTGCTGTGTCCCGCTCTGTACCTGCTGTGTCCCGCTATGTTCCCGCAGTGTCCCCGCTGTGTCCCGCTGTGTCCTCGCTGTGTCCACCGATGTGTCCCGTTGTGTCCTCAGTTGTGTACCCCGCTGTGTCCTCGCTGTGTCCACCGATGTGTCCCGTTGTGTCCTCAGCTGTGTACCCCGCTGTGTCCCCTCTGTATCGACGCTGTGTCCTGCTGGGTCCCGCTGTGTCCTCGATGTGTTCCCCGTTGTGTCCCGCTGTGTCCCCCGCTGTGTCCCGCGCTTTT
>NW_012291660.1:0-2254 GCF_000151885.1 Dipodomys ordii | reverse complement strand
TTTTCCTATGGATTGATTGGTTTCTTAAATCAGTTTGTTTGGATAGGCATAAAAATGCTCTGCTTTACCCATAATTTTGTGATCCTCTTCCTAGGCTAGTTCAGTGGGAGGGAGATCTGTTTTGAGTTTCACAAAAGAGGAAGATGGCTGTTTCCTCTAGTTTGGAATTGCTGTAATGAGGCTAGGTTCTCCATAGAGTTGAGGCCTTTCAGCAAACAGTAGCTTTTCCCTAAGGGGCTAGCTTCTGAGACATTCAGAGAACCCAGCCTGAAGCCATTCTCAAGGTTTATGTTTACTGAATTTCAATACATTATCTAGGCTGCTATAGGGAGGGGCAGCCTTTGGCTCTGTTTACCCAGTGAAGAAAGACACTCCTGGGCTGAATGACTTTCTCCTCCATAGAACACTCTTGGTTCCTTTGTAGTCTCTGGTCCGCGATCTGTAGAATGAAGATATCTGCTCCTTGTCAGGTCTTGCTGGTGTTGAGTAGAATCTGCTAGCTTGCTGTGCCTGGCACCTTTGTCCAGGATTCTCTGTTTTGTAGGTATGGCGGGGGCCGCCACCACCACAGCCACAGCTACCAGCAAGTGCTCAGATCTGTCTCCTTGCCTGGATTTTCCCTCTCTGGCCAAACTCTCTATACTGTGATTGCACACTTGTGTGTAATTCTCCAGCGTAGGACTGTTCACTGGAACACTAAAACTGCTTTCTTTGCGAGAGCTTGTTTCGCCTCCACCTTTTCTCCACCATTTTCCCAGAACTACTTCTTTTTTTTTCTCTCCTGTGTATTTTTTGTTTTGGAACAAGTGTCATGGACTGTCCGATCATTCAAAAGGACGCTTATTCCATTAATTTAATAGAAAAGGAATACAACCTTACTGCATCTCAAGGCAACTTTGAGTATAATGTTAATGTGATAATTCACATCATTGAATTTTCAAACTCGTTTTGATAATTTTTTGTTAAACCATTCATTAAAGAGGTTCCAAATAGCAAAAAAAAAAAAAACAATGTTTTTCTTTCTAAGAATGTTTTAAAAGCTAGTAATTCAAGAAAAAACCTTCTATTTTTCCAAGATTCCACGGTGAAGAATTTCTCTTTTATCATAGCCCTTACCACTGACCCCTCACTTCAAACTTGTAGCTTTATTCAGTTTTATGGTTCCAGCTTTCATTTTGGTACTAGCATCTGTAATCTCCTTGTGGTATTTGACAATGAAATTCCAATTGTTGTTAGAGAGCTCAATTCATATTGCCAAAGGCAGACTCATGAGCATATGATAGAGCATAAACTATTGAATATAATTAACGTGATACTATGCAACTATTCCATCAATTAATATTAGTACCACATAAATGTGTATCTTCATATAATTTTAATTGCAAAGTAATTACATATCTATGTCATAAAATAATTCAGGCCACTAGTAGAAGAGACTAAGCTCAACTTTTGCATCATCCCCAATATTTTTTGTAAAATTTTCTTTTTCATTAACTTTCACTGCAAGGCCTTCTTTTTCTAGCAATATGTTATAAGTCATGTCCTTAGATTTTAGTCACCTTTGAGTAAGCTGTTTTCTTTCCACTACCAGTTAGTCCCTCGTGTTAAATACCTGAGGAATAACTTGTCCCAGTGTGCCTGCAAAAGAGTTATCCAACTCGACTATCTGTGCCCACTATTCCCTTGCTTTGTTTGGGATTGGGATATCAGAGACAGGGGTGTCAGGTTTCAGATGGCTGGAACCATGGCGTTCTGAATTATGGGTAGCAGAAAAGAGTAGTAGATACTAGGATACCAGGTAAAGGGTAACTGTGACTATAATTGCTGAGTTACAGAGTCAGGAAATTGGTTATAAGCAAGTTTTGCACTGGTTGGGGTAGCTAATACAGGCATCCAGAACTGTTTAGCAGGGAAAAGTAAACATAGACAAAGTGAAAGAGTAAAAGTTGTGAGGGATTGTGGGGCACAATCAGGGTAACAAGGACATGGGTGTGCAAACTGGGTAGCCAGTACTAAGGTAGAAACAATTGGCATGGTGGCCTGATGTGGTGCAGAGCTCTGGGTTTGCCTGTCCAGTTTTGGCTGTTAGATCTTTAGGGAAACTACCTCTAGCAGCTCATTATCAGCTTGTTGTGTTCAGGCACGTGCCATCAATAAATGTGTACTCCAAGTAGATTGCATTCTTTGACACCAGCTATAGGATCTTTGCCCTAAGCATCCTGAGAGACCACACTCCACAATGCTGCAGAACAGC
>NW_012291659.1:0-2944 GCF_000151885.1 Dipodomys ordii | reverse complement strand
GCGGGGGACACAGTGGGACACAGCGGGACACAACGGGAAACAGCGGTGACCCTGCGGGGACACAGCGGGACACAGCGGGGGACACAGCGGGACACAGCGGGGGACACAGCGGAACACAATGGTGGACAGAGCGTGGGAAACAGCGAGACACAGCGGGGACCAAGCAGGACACAGCGGGGTACACAGCGGGACACAGCGGGGGACACAGCGGGGGCACAGCGGGACACAGCCAGACACAGCGGGGGACACTGGTGGGACACAGTGTTTCAGAGCGGGGACACAGCGGGACTCAGCGGGGGACACAGCAGTACACAGCGGGACACAGCGGGACACAGTGGGACTCAACAGCGGACACAGCAGTACACAGCGGGACACAGCTGGACACAGCGGGACACAGCGGGGGACACAGCCGGACACAGAGGGGGAGACAGAGGGGTACACAGCGGGACACAGCGAGACACAGTAGGGACACAGCAGTAGACAAAGCAGGACACAACGGGGGACACAGCGAGACACAGCATCGAAACAGCGGGGACACAGCAAGGACACAGCGGGGACACAGCGGACACAGCGGGACACAGCGGGGGACAAAGAGGGACACAGAGGGGACACAGAGGGGTACACAGCGGGACACAGCGGGGAATACAGCGAGGACACAGTGGGACCCAGCGGGACACAGCGTCGATACAGCAGGGACAAAGCGGGACACAGCGGGGTACACAAGTGGGGACACAACGGGACACATCGGAGGACACAGCAAGGACACATCGGAACACAGCGTGGGACACAGGGAGGACAGCGGAACACAGCTGGGAAAAAATTGGGACACAGCGGGGACACAGCAGTGGACACAGCGGGACACGGCGGGGGACACAGCGGGACACAGCGACGGACACAGCAGGGGACACAGCGGGACACAGTGGGACACAGCAGGGACACAGGGGGGACACAGCGAGACACAGCGGGGACACAGCGGGACTCAGCGGGGGACACAGCAGTACACAGCAGGACACAGCGGGGACACAGCCGGGACACAGCGGGGGACACAGTGGGATACAGCGGGACACAGCGAGGGACACAGCGGGACACAAGAGGACAAAGCAGTGGACACAGCGTTACCCAGCGGGTTACACAGATGGCAACACAAAGGGACACAGTGGGGGACACAGCGGGACACAGCGGGACACAGTGGGACATAGCGGGGACAAAGCGTGAGACACAGCTGGGGACAGAGTGGGAGACAGTGGGGGACACAGCGAGGACACAGCCGGACACAGCGGCGACACAGCGGGGACTCCACGGGGGACACAGCGGGGGACAAAGCGGGACACCAAGGGACACAGTGTGACAGAGCGGGACACAGCTGGGTACATAGCTGGGGACACAACGGGAAACAGCGGGGGACACAGCGGGACACACCGGGACACAGCGGGAAACAGCGGTGTCCCTGCGGGGACACAGCGGGACACAGCGGGGTACACAGCGGGACACAGTGGGGGACACAGCAGAACACAGTGGTGGACAGAGCGTGGGACACAGCGAGACACAGCGGGGACCAAGCAGGACACAGCGGGGTACACAGCGGGACACAGCGGGGACACAGCGGGGACAAAGCGGGACACAGCGGGTTCCAGCAGGGACACAGCGGGACACAGCGGGACATAGCGGGGGACACAGCGGGACACAGTGGGGGACACAGCGAGGACACAGCGGGACATAGTGGGGGCAACAGCGGGACACAACAGGGACATAGCAGTGGACACAGCGGGACACAGCGGGGGACACAGCAGGACACAGCCAGACACAGCGGGGGACACTGGTGGGACACAGCGTTACAGAGCGGAGACAGAGCAGGACTCAGCGGGGGACACAGCAGTACACAGAGTTACAGAGCGGGGACACAGCGGGACTCAGCGGGGGACACAGCAGTACACAGCGGGACACAGCGGGGTACACAGCCGGACACAGAGGGGGAGACAGAGGGGTACACAACGGGACACAGAGGGGAACCCAGCGAGGACACAGCGGAACCCAGCGCGACACAGCGTCGATATAGCGGGGACACAGCGGGACACAGCGGGGTACACAGCTTGGGACACAAAGGGACACATCAGGGGACACAGCGAGGACACAGAGGAACACAGCGTGGGACACAGCGAGGACACAGCGGGACACAGCGGGACACAGCGGGACACAGCAGGGACACAGCAGTAGACACAGCGGGGGACACAGCGAAACACAGAATCGAAAGAGCGGGGAAACAGCGGTACACAGCGGGGTATAAAGCTGGGGACACAACGGGACACAGCAGGGGACACAGCGAGGACACAGCGGAATACAGAGTGGGACACAGCGAGGACACAGCGGGGACACAGCAGGGACACAGCAGGGACACAGCGGGACACAACAGGACACAGCGAGGGACACAGCAGGACACAGCGGGGGACACAGCGATGGACACAACGGGACACAACGGGGAACAGCTGGGACAAAGCGTGAGACACAGTGTGGGACAGAGCGGGAGACAGCGGGCGACACAGCGAGGACACAGCGGGACACAGCGGGGACACAACGGGGACTCAGCGGGGGACACAGCGGGGGACATAGCGGGATACCACGGAACACAGTGGGACACAGCGGGAAAAGGCGGTGACCCTGCGGGGACACAGTGGGACACAGCAGGGGACACAGCAAGACACAGAGGGGGACAGAGCGTGGGACACAGAGACAGCGGGAACAAGCTGGACACAGCGGGGTACACAGCGGGAAACAGCGGGGACATAGCGGGACACAGCGGGTCACAGCAGGGACACAGTGGGACACAGCGGGACACAGCGGGGGGACACAGCGGGACACAGCGGGACACAGCGTGGATACAGCGTGGACACAGCGGGACTCAGCGGGGACTCAGCAGTACACAGCGGGACACAGCGGGGACACAGGC
>NW_012291658.1:0-4489 GCF_000151885.1 Dipodomys ordii | reverse complement strand
TACACAACGGGACACAGGGCAAACAGAGCGAGGACACAGCGGGACACAGCGTCGATACAGCGGGGACACAGCGGGACACAGCGGGTACACAGCTGGGGACACAAAGGGACACATCGGGGGACACAGCGAGGACACTGCAGAACACATCGTGGGACACTGCGAGGACACAGTGGGACACAGCGGGACACAGCAGGGACACAACAGTAGACACAGCGGTACACAGCGGGGGACACAGCTGGGGATACAAAGGGACAATGTGTCCCAATGTGGGGGACACAGCGGGACACAGCAGGACACAGTGGGAAACAGCGGGGACAAAGCGTGAGACACAGCAGGGGAGTGAGCGGGAGACAGCGGGGGACACAGCGAGGACACAGCGGGACACAGCATGGACACAGCGGGGTCTCATCCGAGAACACAGCGGGGGACATAGCGGGACACCATGGAACAAAGCGGGACACAGCGGGAAACAGCGGTGACCCTGCGGGGACACAGTGGGATACAGTGGGGGACAGAGCGGGACTCATTGGGTGACAGAGCGTGGGACACAGCGAGACACAGCGGGAACAAAGCTGGACACAGCAGGGTACACAGTGGGACACAACGGGGACAAAGAGGGACACAGCGGGTCACAGCAGGGATATAGCGGGACACAGCGGGACACAGTGGGGGACACAGCGGGACACAGCGGGGGACACAGAAAGGACACAGCAGGACACAGAGGGGGGAACAGGCAGGACACAGCGGGGGACACAGCGGAACACAGCGGGCCACAGCGGGGGACTCAGGGGGGACACAGCGGTTACACAGCGGGACTCAGCGGGAGACGGGAGACACAGAAGTACTCAGCTGGACACAGCGGGACACAGCGGGGGACACAGCGGGACACAGAGGGGGACACAGAGGGTTACACAGCCGGACACAGCGGGGAACACAGCGAGGACACAGCGGGACAGAGCGGGACACAGCGACGATACAGCGGGGACACAGCGGGACACAGCGGGTACACAGCTGGGGACACAAAGGGACACATCGTGGGACACAGCGAGGACACAGCGATACACAGCAGGACACAGCAGGGACACAGCAGTAGACACAGCGGTACACAGCAGGGGCACAGGTGGGGATACAAAGGGACACAGTGGGGGACACAGCGGGACACAGCGGGACACAGTGGGAAACAGCGGGGACAAAGCGTGAGACACAGTGGGGGACAGAGCAGGAGACAGCAGGGACACAGCGAGGACACAGCCTGACACAGCGTGGACACAGCAGGTACTCAGCGGAGAACACAGCGGGAGACATAGCAGGACACCACGGAACACAGCGGGACACAGCGGGAAAGAGCGGTGTCCCTGCGGGAACACAGTGGGACACAGCGGGGGACACAGCTGGAAACAGTGGGGGACAGAGCGTGGGACACAGCGAGACACAGCGGGAACAGAGCTGGACACAGCGGGGTATACAGCGGGACACAGCGGGGACATAGGGGGACACAGCGGGTCACAGCAGGGACACAGCAGGACACAGCGGGACACAGCGGGGGACACAGCGGGACACAGCGGGGGACAGACCGGGACATCACAGAACACAGCGGGACACAGCGGGAAAAAGCGGTGACCCTGCGGGGACACAGCGGGACACAGTGGGTGACACAGCGGGACACAGCAGGGGACACAGCGGAACACAGTGGAGGACAGAGGGTGGGTCACAGCGAGACACAGCCGGGACCAAGCTGAACACAGCGGGGTACACAGCAGGACACAGCGGGGACACAGCCCGTCCCAGCAGGGACAAAGCGGGACACAGCGGGACACGGTGGGGGACACAGGAGGGACACAGCGGGGACACAGAGGGGACACAGCGGGACACAGCGGGTCACAGCAGGGACACAGCGAGGACACAGCAGGACACAGCAGGACACAGCGGGGGACACAGGGGAACACAGCGAAACCCAGCGGGGGACTCAGGGGTGACACAGTGGTGACACAGCGGGACTCAGCAGGGGACACAGCAGTACACAGAGGGACACAGCGGGACACAGCGGTATACAGTGGGACACACCGGGGCAAAGCGTGAGACACAGCGGGGAACAGTGCGGGAGACAGCGGGGGACACAGCGGGACACAGCGGGGGACAGACCGGGACATCACAGAACACAGCGGGACACAGCGGGAAACAGCGGTGACCCTGCAGGGACACAGCGGGACACAGTGGGTGACACAGCGGGACACAGCAGGGGACACAGCGGAACACAATGGGGGACAGAGGGTGGGTCACAGCGAGACACAGCGGGGACCAAGCTGAACACAGCGGGGTACACAGCAGGACACAGCGGGGACACAGCGGGGACACAGCGGACACAGCGCGTCCCAGCAGGGACAAAGGGGGACACAGCGGGACACAGCGGGGACACAGCGGGGACACAGCGGGACACAGCGGGTCACAGCAGGGACACAGCGAGGACACAGCAGGACACAGCGGGGGACACAGGGGAACACAGCGGAACACAGCGGGGGACTCAGGGGTGACACACTGGTGACACAGCGGGACTCAGCAGGGGACACAGCAGTACACAGCGGGACACAGCGGGAAACAGCGGGTCACAGCAGGGACACAGCGAGGACACAGCAGGACACAGCGGGGGACACAGGGGGACACAGCGGAACACAGCGGGGGACTCAGCGGTGACACAGTGGTGACACAGCGGGACTCAGCGGGGGACACAGCAGTACACAGCGTGACATAGCGGGACACAGCGGGACACAGCGGGGGACACAGCGGTACACAGAGGGGGACACAGAGGGGTACACAGCGGGACACAGCGGGGAAAACAGCGAGGACACAGCAGGACCCATTGAGACACAGCGTCGAAACAGGGGGACACAGCGGGGGCACCGCAGTACACAGAGGGACACACAGCAGTGGACACATAAGGACACACGGGGGACACAGCGGGACACAGTGGGGGACACAGCGGGGGACACAGCGGGACACAGGGAGACACAGCGGGGGACACAGGTGGGACAAAGCGGGACAAAGCGGCGACACAGCGGGACTCAGCGGGGGCACCGCAGTACACAGAGGGACACAGTGGGACACAGCTGGGAACACAGCGGGACACAGAGAGAGACACAGAGGGGTACACAGAGGGGTACACAGCGGGACACAGCGGGGAAAACAGTGAGGACACAGCGGGACCCAGCGAGACACAGCGTCGAAACAGGGGGACACAGCGGGGTACACAGCTGGGGACACAAAGGGACACATCGGGGGACACAGCGAGGACACAGCGGAACACAGCGTGGGACACAGCGAGGACACAGCGGGACACAGCGGGACACAGCAGGGACACAGCAGTACACACAGCGGGACACAACGGGAGACACAACGGGACACAGCGGGACACAGCGGGGACACAGCCGGATTCAGCGGGGTACACAGCATTACACAGCGGGACACAGCGGGACACAGCGGGGGACACAGCGGGACACAGCGGGGTACACAGCTGGGGACACAACGGGAAACAGCGGGGACACAGCGGGACACAGCGGGAAACAACGGGGACAAAGCGGGGGACATAGCGGGGGACAGATCGGGACATCACAGAACACAGCAGGACACAGCGGGAAACAGCGGTGACCCTGCGGGGACACAGCGGGACACAGTGGGTGACACAGCGGGACACAGCGGGGGACACAGCGGAACACAGTGGAGGACAGAGGGTGGGTCACAGCGAGACACAGCGGGGACCAAGCTGAACACAGCGGGGTACACAGCAGGACACAGCGTGGACACAGTAGGACACAGCGGGACACAGCGGGTCCCAGCAGGGACAAAGCGGGACACAGCGGGACACAGCGGGGGACAGAGGAGGGACACAGCGGGGACACAGCGGAGACACAGCGGGACACAGCGGGTCACAGCAGGGACACAGCGAGGACACAGCAGGACATAGCGAGGGACACAGGGGAACACAGCGGGACACAGCAGGGGACACAGGAGGGACACAACGGGGACACAGCGAAGACACAGCTGGACACAGCAGGGGACAAAGGGAGGACGCAGCGGGACACAGCGGGGGACACAGTGAAACACAGCAGTACACACCGGGACACAGCGGGACACAGCGTGGGACACAGCGGAACACAGCAGTACACAGCGGGACACAGCGGGACACAGCGGGACACAGCGGGGACACAGCGGGGATTCAGCGGGGGACACAGCGGGACACCACGGAACACAGTGGGACACAGCGGGAAACAGCGGTGACCCTGCGGGGACACAGTGGGACACAGCAGGGGACACAGCAGGACACAGAGGGGGACAGAGCGTGGAAACAGCGAGACACAGCGGGAACAAGCTGGACACAGCGGGGTACACAGCGGGACACAGCGGGGACATAGCGGGACACAGCAGGTCACAGCAGGGACACAGCGGGACACAGCGGGACACAGCGGGACACAGCGGGGGACACAGCGGAACATGA
>NW_012291657.1:0-3775 GCF_000151885.1 Dipodomys ordii | reverse complement strand
GCTGTGTCCTCGCTGTGTCCCCCACTGTGTCCCGTTGTGTCCACAGCTGTGTACCACGCTGTGTAACGCTGTGTGCTCGCTGTATCAATGCTGTGTCCCACTGGGTCCCGCTGGGTCCTCGCTGTGTTCCCCGCTGTGTCCCGCTGTGTCCCCCGCTGTGTCCCGCGCTGTGTTATCGCTGTGTCCCCCGCTGTGTCCCGCTGTGTCCTCGCTGTGTCCCCCGCTGTGTCCCGCTGTGTCCCCCGCTGTGTCCCGCTGTGTCCAGCTCTGTCCCTGCTGTGTCCCGCTGTGTCCCCCTGTGTCCCGCGCTGTGTCCCGCTATGTTCCCGCAGTGTCCCCGCTGTGTCCCGCTGTGTCCCACTGTGTCCCGTGGTGTCCCAGTTTGTCCTTCGCTGTGTCCCCAGGTGAGTCCCCGCTGTGTACCGCTGTGTCCCCCACTGGGTCCCGCTGTGTCCCCGCAGGGTCACCGCTGTTTCCCGCTGTGACCCGCTGTGTTCCGTGGTGTCCCGCTTTGTCCCCCGCTGTGTCCCTGCTGAGTCCCCGCGGTGTCCCCCGCTTTGTACCGCTGTGTCCCCGCAGTGTCCCCGCTGTGTCCCGCTGTGTCACACTGTCCCGTGGTGTCCTGCTTTGTCCCCCGCTTTGTCCCCCACTGAGTCCCCTCTGTGTCACAACTGTGTCCCGCTGTGTCCTCGCTGTGTCCCCCGCTGTCTCCCGCTTTGTCCCCCGCTGTATCCCGCACCCCACTGTACCGCTGTGTCCTCGCTGTGTCCCCCACTGTGTCCAGCTGTGTCCTCCGTGTATCCCAAGCTGTGTCCCGCTGTGTCCCTCTGTTTCCCCGCTGTGTCCCGCTATGTTCCCGCAGTGTCCTCGCTGTGTCCCGCTGTGTCCCGCTTGTCCTCGCTGTGTCCCCCGCTGTATCCCTATGTGTCCCCAGCTGTGTACCCCGCTGTGTCCTGCTGGGTCCCCACTGTATAGACGCTGTGTCCTGCTGGGTCCGCTGTGTCCTCGCTGTGTTCCCCGTTGTGTCCTGCTGAGTCCCCCGCTGTGTCCCCGCTGTGTCCCTGCTGTGTCCCTGCTATGTCTCCGCTGTGTCCCGCTGTGTCCTGCTGTGTCCTCGCTGTGTCCCATGCTGTGTTCCGCTGTGTCCCCCGCTGTGTCCCGCTGTATCCCGCTGTGTCCCCGCTGTGTCCCGCTGTGTCCCCCGCTGTGTCCCGCTGTGTCCCTGCTGTGACCCTCTCTGTCCCCGCTGTGTCCCGGTGTGTCCCGCTGTGTCCGCGCTGTGTTTCCGGCTGTGTCCCGCTGTGTACCCCTCTGTGTCCCCTGCTGTGTCCCGCTGTGTCCCCTCTCTGTCCCCTGCTGTCCCCCGCTGTGTCCCCCGCTGTGTCTCACTGTGTCGCCCGCTTTGTCCCGCTGTGCCCCTGCAGTGTCCCCGCTGTGTCACACTGTGTCACACTGTGTCCAGTGTTGTCCCGCTTTGTCCCCCGCTGTGACCTTGCAGTGTTTCCCGCTGTGTCACGCTGTGTCCTCGCTGGGTCCCCCGCTGTGTCCCGCTGTGTTCCCCGCTGTGTCCCGCTGTGTCCGACTGTGTCCCGCTGTGTCCCCGCTGAGTCCCGCTGTGTACCCCGCTGTGTCCCCGCTGTGTGCCCGTTGTGTCCCGCTGTGTACTCCGCTGTGTCCAGCTGTGTCCTTTTGTGTCATGCTGTTTCCCCGCTGTGTCCCTGCTGTGTCCCTCTGTGTACCCCGCTGTGTCCAGCTTTGTCCCCGCTGTGTCTCGCTGTGTTCCACGCTCTGTCCCACACTGTGTCCCGCAGTGTCCCCCGCGGTGTCCCGCTGTGTCCCCCGCTGTGTCCCACTGTGTCCCCCGCTGAGTCCCCGCTGTGTCACCGCTGTGTCCCGCTGTTTCCTCGCTGTGTCCCCTGCTGTCTCCCTCTCTGCCCACACTGTGTCTCATGCTTTGTCCCCGCTGTGTCCCACTGTGTCCCGCTGTGTCCGGCTGTGCCCCCACTGTGTCCCGTTGTGTCCACAGTGTGTACCACGCTGTGTAACGCTGCGTCCCCGCTGTATCGATGCTGTGTCCCGCTGGGTCCCGCAGTGTCCTCGCTGTGTTCCCCACTGTGTCCCGCTGTGTCCCCCGCTGTGTCCCCCGCTGTGTCCTCGTTGTGTCCCCTGTTGTTCCCACTGTGTCCTCACTGGGTAGCCCACTGTGTCCCACTGTGTCCTCCGCTGTGTACCATGCTGTGTAACTCTGTGTACCCGCTGTATCGACGCTGTGTCCCGCTGTGTCCACGCTGTGTCCTCGCTGTGTTCCCCGCTGTGTCCTGCTGTGTCCCCTGCTGTGTTCCCCGCTGTGTCCCCCTGTGTCCCCCGCTGTGTCCTGCTGTGTCCTCGCTGGGTCTCCCGCTGGGTCCCGCTGTGTCCCCCGCTGTGTCCCGCTGTGTCCCGCTGTGTCCTCGCTGTGTCCCCCGCTGTGTCCCGTTGTGTTCCTAGCTGTGTACCCCGTTGTGTCCTGCTGTATCGACTCTGTGTCCCACTGGGTCCCGCTGTTTCCTTCCTGTGTTCCCCGCTGTGTCTCGCTGTGTTCCCGCTGTATCGACGCTGTGTCCCTGCTGTGTCCCGCTGTTTCCCGCTCTGTCCTCGCTGTGTCCCCAGCTGTGTCCCGTTGTGTCCCCAGCTGTGTCCCCCGCTATGTCCCGCTGTGTGTACTGCTGTGTCCACGCTGTGTCCCGCTGTGTCTCGCTGTGTCCCGCTGTGTCCTCTCTGTGTCCCCTGCTATGTTCCGCTGTGTCCTCGCTATGTCCCCCGCTGTGTCCCGCTGTGTCCCCATTGTGTCCCCCGCTGTGTCGCGCAGTGTCCCGCTGTGTCCCCCGCTGTTTCCGCTGCTGTGTCCTGCTGTGTCCCCCGCTGTGTCACCAATGTGTCCCGCTGTGTCCTCGCTGTGTCCCGCTGTGTCTCGCTGTGCCCCACTCTGTCCCGTTGTGTCCACAGCTGGGTACCATGCTGTGTAACACTGTGTCCCCGCTGTATGGACGCTGTGTCCTTGCTGTGTCCACACTGTGTCCTCGCTGTGTTCCCCGCTGTGTCCCGCTGTGTCCCCAGCTGTGTCACCCGCTGTGTCCCCCTGTGTCCCCCGCTGTGTCCTGCTGTATCTTCGCTGGGTCTCCCGCTGGGTCCCGCTGTGTCCCCCGCTGTGTCCCGCTGTGTCCCGCTGTGTCCTCGCTGTGTCCCCCGCTGTGTCCCGTTTTGTTCCTAGCTGTGTACCCCGTTGTGTCCCACTGTATCGACTCTGTGTCCCACTGGGTCCCGCTGTTTCCTTCCTGTGTTCCCCACTGTGTCTCGCTGTGTCCCCGCTGTATCGACGCTGTGTCCATGCTGTTTCCCGCTGTTTCCCGCTCTGTCCTAGCTGTGTCCCCAGGTGTGTCCCGTTGTGTCCCCAGCTGTGCCCCCGCTATGTCCCGCTGTGTGTACTGCTGTGTCCACGCTGTTTCCCGCTCTGTCCTCGCTGTGTCCCCAGCTGTGTCCCGTTGTGTCCCCAGCTGTGTCCCCCGCTATGTCCCGCTGTGTGTACTGCTGTGTCCACGCTGTGTTCGTTGTGTCTCGCTGTGTCCCTCTGTGTCCTCTCTGTGTCCCCCGCTGTGTCCCGCTGTGTCCCCATTGTGTCCCCCGCTGTGTCGCGCTGTGTCCCGCTGTGTCCCCCGCTGTGTCCGCTGCTGTGTCCTGCTGTGTCCCCCCGATGTGTCACCAATGTGTCCCGCTGTGTCCTCACTGTGTCCCGCTG
>NW_012291656.1:0-3046 GCF_000151885.1 Dipodomys ordii | reverse complement strand
ACGCTGTGTCCCCGCAGTATCGACGCTGTGTCCCACTGAGTCCCGATGTGTCCTCGCTGTGTTCACGTCTATGTCCCACAGTGTCCCCCGCTGTGTACCCCGCTGTGTCCTCGCTGTGTTCCCCGCTGTGTCCCGCTGTGTCCTCGCTGGGTCCCCCACTGTGTCCTGCTGTGTCCCTGGCTGTGTCCCGCTGTGTCCCGCTCTGTCCCCTGCTGTGTCCCGCTGTGTCATGCTGTGTCCTCGCTGTGTCCCCCGCTGTCTTCCGCTCTGTCCCCCGCTACGTCTCACGATTTGTCCTCGCTGTGTCCCACTGTGTCCCGCTGTGCCCCCACTGTGTTCCGTTGTGTCCACAGATGTGTACCACGCTCTGTAACGCTGTATCCCCACTGTATCGACGCTGTGTCCCGCTGGGTCCCGCTGTGTCCTCGCTGTGTTCCCCACTTTGTCCCGCAGTGTCCCCTTCTGTGTCCCCCACTCTGTCCTCGCTGTGTCCCCCGCTGTGTCCCGCTGTGTCCTCGCTGGGTACTCCGCTGTGTCCCGCTGTGTACCCCGCTGGGTCCCCTGCTGTGTCTTTTGTGTCACGCTGTTTCCCCGCTGTGTCCCTGCTGTGTCCCTCTGTGTACCCCGCTGTGTCCAGCTTTGTCCTCGCTGTGTCTCGCTGTGTCCCACGCTCTGTCCCACACTGTGTCCCGCAGTGTCCCCCGCTGTGTCCCGCTGTGTCCCCCGCTGTGTCCCACTGTGTCCCCCACTGAGTCCCCGCTGTGTCACCGCTGTGTCCCGCTGTTTCCTCGCTGTGTCCCCTGCTGTCTCCCTCTCTGTCCCCGCTGTGTCTCACGCTTTGTCCCCGCTGTGTCCCACTGTGTCGCGCTGTGTCCGGTTGTGCCCCCACTGTGTCCCGTTGTGTCCACAGTGCTGTGTAATGCTGCGTCCCCGCTGTATCGATGCTGTGTCCCGCTGTGTCCCGCTGTGTCCTCGCTGTGTTCCCCACTGTGTCCCGCTGTGTCCCCCGCTGTGTCCCCCGCTGTGTCCTCGTTGTGTCCCCTGTTGCTCCCGCTGTGTCCTCACTGGGTAGCCAACTGTGTCCCACTGTGTCCTCCGCTGTGTACCACGCTGTGTAACTCTGTGTGCCCGCTGTATCGACGCTGTGTCCCGCTGTGTCCACGCTGTGTCCTCGCTGTGTTCCCCGCTGTGTCCTGCTGTGTCCCCCGCTGTGTTCCCCGCTGTGTCCCCCTTTGTCCCCCGCTGTGTCCTGCTGTATCATCGCTGGGTCTCCCGCTGGGTCCTGCTGTGTCCCCCGCTGTGTCCCGCTGTGTCCCGCTGTGTCCTCGCTGTGTCCCCCGCTGTGTCCCGTTGTGTTCCTAGCTTTTTCCCCGCTGTGTCCCACTGTGTCCCGCTGTGTCCGGCTGTGCCCCCACTGTGTCCCGTTGTGTCCACAGAGTGTACCACGCTGTGTAACGCTGCGTCCCCGCTCTATCGATGCTGTGTCCCGCTGTGTCCCGCTGTGTCCTCGCTGTGTTCCCCACTGTGTCCCGCTGTGTCCCCCGCTGTGTACCCCGCTGTGTCCTCGTTGTGTCCCCTGTTGTTCCTGCTGTGTCCTCACTGGGTAGCCCACTGTGTCCCACTGTGTCCTCCGCTGTGTACCACGCTGTGTAACTCTGTGTGCCCGCTGTATCGATGCTGTGTCCACACTGTGTCCTCGCTGTGTTCCCCGCTGTGTCCTGCTGTGTCCCCCCGCTGTGTTCCCCGCTGTGTCCCCCTGTGTCCCCCGCTGTGTCCTGCTGTATCTTCGCTGGGTCTCCCGCTGGGTCCCGCTGTGTCCCCCGCTGTGTCCCGCTGTGTCCCGCTGTGTCCTCGCTGTGTCCCCCGCTGTGTCCCGTTGTGTTCCTAGCTGTGTACCCCGTTGTGTCCCACTGTATCGACTCTGTGTCCCACTGGGTCCCGCTGTTTCCTTCCTGTGTTCCCCACTGTGTCTCGCTGTGTCCCCGCTGTATCGACGCTGTGTCCATGCTGTTTCCCGCTGTTTCCCGCTCTGTCCTAGCTGTGTCCCCAGGTGTGTCCCGTTGTGTCCCCAGCTGTGCCCCCGCTATGTCCCGCTGTGTGTACTGCTGTGTCCACGCTGTTTCCCGCTCTGTCCTCGCTGTGTCCCCAGCTGTGTCCCGTTGTGTCCCCAGCTGTGTCCCCCGCTATGTCCCGCTGTGTGTACTGCTGTGTCCACGCTGTGTTCGTTGTGTCTCGCTGTGTCCCTCTGTGTCCTCTCTGTGTCCCCCGCTGTGTCCCGCTGTGTCCCCATTGTGTCCCCCGCTGTGTCGCGCTGTGTCCCGCTGTGTCCCCCGCTGTGTCCGCTGCTGTGTCATGCTGTGTCCCCCCGCTGTGTCACCAATGTGTCCCGCTGTGTCCTCACTGTGTCCCGCTGTGTCTCGCTGTGCCCCCACTCTGTCCCGTTGTGTCCACAGCTGGGTACCACGCTGTGTAACACTGTGTCCCCGCTGTATGGATGCTGTGTCCTGCTGTGTCCCGCTGTGTCCTTGCTGTGTTCCCCACTGTGTCCCGCTGTGTCCCCAGCTGTGTCACCCGCTGTGTCCCGCTGTGTCCTCGCTGGGTCCCCCACTGTGTCCTGCTGTGTCCCCTGCTGTGTTCCCCGCTGTGTCCCCCTGTGTCCCCCGCTGTGTCCTGCTGTGTCCTCCCTGGGTCTCCCGCTGGGTCCCGCTGGGTCCCCCGCTGTGTCCCGCTGTTTCCCGCTGTGTCCTCGCTGTGTCCCCCACTGTGTCCCGTTGTGTTCCTAGCTGTGTACCCCGTTGTGTCCCGCTGTATCGACTCTGTGTCCCACTGGGTCCCGCTGTTTCCTTCCTGTGTTCCCCGCGGTGTCTCGCTGTGTCCCCGCTGTATCGACGCTGTGTCCCCGCTGTGTCCCGCTGTTTCCCGCTCTGTCCTAGCTGTGTCCCCAGGTGTGTCCCGTTGTGTCCCCAGCTGTGTCCCCCGCTATGTCCCGCTGTGTGTACTGCTGTGTCCACGCTGTGTCCCGCTGTGTCTCGCTGTGTCCCGCTGT
>NW_012291655.1:0-2093 GCF_000151885.1 Dipodomys ordii | reverse complement strand
TGTCCCGCTGTGTCCTCGCTGTGTCCCCCGCTGTCTCCCACTCTGTCCCTCGCTGTGTCTCACGCTTTGTCAATGCTGTGTCCCACTGTGTCCCGCTGTGTCCGGCTGTGCCCCCACTGTGTCCCGTTGTGTCCACAGCTGAGTACCACGCTGTGTAACGCTGTGTGCCCGCTGTATCGACGCTGTGTCCTGCTGGGTCCCGCTGTGTCCTCGCTGTGTTCCCCGCTGTGTCCCGCTGTGTCCCCCGCTTTGTCCTCGCTGTGTCCCCCACTGTGTCCTGCTGTGTCCTCACTGTGTCCCCCGCTGGGTCCCGGTGGGTCCTGCTGTGTCCTCGCTGTGTCCACCGCTGTGTCCCGTTGTGTCCCCAGCTGTGTCCCCCGCTACGTAACGATGTGTCTTCTGCTGTGTCCATGCTATGTCTTGCTGTGTCGCGCTGTGTCCCCCGCTGTGTCCGCTGCTGTGTACTGCTGTTTTCCCCGCTGTGTCACCAATGTGTCCCGCTGTGTCCTCGCTGTGCCCCACTCTGTCCCGTTGTGTCCACAGCTGGGTACCACGCTGTGTAACCCTGTGTCCCCGCTGTATCGATTCTGTGTCCTGCTGGGTCCCGTTGTGTCCTCGCTGTGTTCCCCGCTGTGTCCCTCTGTGTCCTCAGCTGTGTCCCCCGCTGTGTCCCGCTGTGTCCTCGCTGGGTCCCCCTCTGTGTCCTGCTGTGTCCCACGCTGTGTTTCGCTGTGTCCCGCTATGTCCAGCTCGGTCCCTGCTGTGTCCCGCTGTGTGCCCGCTGTGTCCCGCTGTGTACTCCGTTGTGTCCAGCTGTATCACCGCTGTGTCTCGCTTTCGCCCCTCTCTGTCTCCGCTGTCCCCTGCTGTGTCCCCCGCTGTGTCCCGCTGTGTGCCGCTGTGTACCCCACTTTGTCCCGCTGAGTCCCCACTGTGTCACCGCTGTGCCGCTGTGTACCCCGCTGTGTCCCACTATGTTCCTGCAGTGTCCCCGCTGTGTACCGCTCTTTCCCGCTTTGTCCTCTCTGTGTCCCCCGCAGTGTCCCGTTGTGTCCCCAGCTGTGGACCCCGGTGTGTCCCGCTGTGTCCCCGCTGTAACGACGCTGGGTCCCGCTGGGTCCCGCTATGTCCTCCCTGTGTTCCCTGCTGTGTCCTGTTGTGTCCCCAGCTGTGTACCTCGCTGTGTCCTGCTGTGTTCCAGCAGTATCGACGCTGGGTCCCGCTGGGTCCCGCTGTGTCCTCCCTGTGTCCCACGCTGTGTCCAGCTGTGTCTGCCACTGTGTCCCGCTGTGTCTACTGCTTTGTCCCCGCTGTGTCCCGCTGTGTCCCGCTGTGTCCTCGCTGTGTCCCACGCTGTGTTCTGCTGTGGCCTCACTTTTTTCCCCGCTGTGTCCCGCTGTGTACCCCTCTGTGTCCCCCGCTGTGTCCCACTGTGTCCCCCGCTGTGTCCCTGCTGTGTCCCCGCTGTGTTCCGCTGTGTCCCGCTGTGTACTGCTGTGTCCCCCGCTGAGTCCCGCTGTGTCCCAATGTGTCCTCGCTCTGTCCCCCTCTGTGTACTGCTGTGTCCTTCCTGTGTCCCCCGCTGTGTCCCGCTGTGTCCCGCTCTGTCCTTGCTGTGTCCCCCGCTGTGTCCTGCTTTGTCCTCGCTCTGTCCCCTGCTGTCACCCTCTCTGTCCCCTGCTGTGTCTCACGCTTTTTCCCCGCTGTGTCCCACTGTGTCCCGCTGTGTCCGGCTGTGCCCCCACTGTGTCCCGTTGAGTCCACAGCTGTGTACCACACTGTGTATCGCTGTGTCCCCGCTGTATCGACGCTGTGTCCCGCTGTGTCCCGCTGTGTCCTCGCTGTGTTCCCCGCTGTGTCCCGCTGTGTCCCCCGCTGTGTCCCCCGCTGTGTCCTCGCTTTGTCCCCTGCTGTGTCCCGCTGTGTCCTCACTGGGTCCCCCAGTGTGTCCCGCTTTGTCCCCCGCTGTGTCCCGCTGTGTCCCACTGTGTCCCCGCTGTGTGCCTGCTGTGTCCCGCTGTTTCTCCCGCTTTGTCCCGCTGTGTCCCCGCTGTGTCCCGCTGTGTCCCGCTGTGTCCCCGCTGTGTGCCCAC
>NW_012291654.1:0-8914 GCF_000151885.1 Dipodomys ordii | reverse complement strand
TCAGAACGAGAAGCTGGAGAAGCCGAAGCAGGAGAAGCAGAAGCAGGAGAAGCAGAAGCAGAAGAAACAGAAGAAGGAGAAGAAGCTGAAGCAGAAGGAGAAGCAGAAACAGAAGGAAAAGCAGAAAGAGAAGCAGGAGAAGCAGAAGAAGCAGCAGCAGGAGAAGCTGAAGCAGAAGAAGCCGAAAAAGCAAAAGCAGAACCTGAAGCAGAAGGAGAAGCAGGAGAAGCAGAAGAAGCAGAATCTGGAGAAGCAGAAGGAGAAGCAGAAGCAGAAAGAGAAATAGTAGAATAAGCAGAAGCAGAAGCAGCAGGAGAAGAAGAAGAAGAAGATGGAGAAGGCGAGAGAGAAGGATTAGGAGTAGGAGAAGCAAAAGGATAAGCAGAAGCAGAAAGAGACGCAGAAGGAAAAGCAGCACGAGAAGTAGGAGAAGCAGGAGAAGCAGAAGCAGGAGAAGCAGAAGAAACAGAAGACGCAGAAGCAGAATGAGAAGCAGAAGGAGAAATTGAAGCAGAAGCAGAAGCAGAAGGAGAAGCATAAGAAGGAGAAGGAGAAGCAGAAAGAAAAGCAGAAAGAGAAGCAGAACGAGAAGCAGGAGAAGCAGAAGCAGGAGAAGCAGAAGCAGAAGAAACAGAAGAAGGAGAAGAAGCAGAAGCAGAAGGAGAAGCAAAAACAGAAGGAGAAGCAGAAAGAGAAGGTGCGGAAGCAGAAGAAGCAGAAGCAGGAGAAGCAGAAGAATAATAATCCCAAGAAGCAGAAGCAGAACCTCAAGCAGAAGGAGAAGCAGGAGAAGCAGAAGAAGCAGAATCTGCAGAAGCAGAAGCAGAAGCAGAAGCAGAAAGAGAACCAAAATCAGAAGGAGAAGCAGAAGAAACAGAAGAAACAGAAGCAGTAGCAGAAGAAGCTGAAGATGTAGAAGCAGAAAAAGAAGCACAAGAAATAGCAGAAGAACGAGAAGGAGAAGGAGAAACAGACGGAGAAGCAGAAGCAGAAGCAGAAAAAGAATCAGGAAAAGCAGAAGCAGAAACAGACGGAGAAGCAGAAGAAGGAGAAGGAGAAGCAGAAGCAGAAGAAGAAGCACAAGGAAAAGCACAAGCAGAAGGAGATGCAGAAGGAGAAGCAGGAGAAGCAGAAGAAACAGAAGCAGAAGGAGAAGAACTAAAGAGAAGAAGCAAAAGCGGGAGAAGCAGAAGTAGAAAGAGAAGCCGACGAAGAGAAGCAGAACGAGAAGCAGGAGAAGCAGAAGAAGCAGAAGCGGGAGAAGCAGAAGAAGTAGAAACAGAAGAAGGAGAAGGAGCAGAAGGAGAAGCAGAAGCAGAAGGGGAAGCAGAAAGAGAAGCAGGAAAAGCAGAAAAGCAGAAGCAGGAGAAGCAGAAGCAGAAGAATACGAAGAAGCAGAAGCAGAAGCAGAATCTGAAGCAGAAGGAGAAGCAGGAGAAGCAGAAGAAGCAGAATCTGGAGAAGCAGAATGACAAGCTGAAGGAGAAGCAGAAGCAGAAAGAGAATCAAAAGCAGAAGGAGAAGCAGAAGAAACAGAAGAAGCAGAAGCAGTAGCAGATACAGCAGAAGCAGAAGGAGAAGCAGAAGGAAAAGCAGGAGAACGAGAAGGAGAAGGAGAAACAGAGGCAGAAGCAGGAGAAGCAGAAGCAGAAGAAAGAGCATAAGGACAAGCACAAGTAGAAGGAGATGCAGAACGAGAAGCAGGAGAAGCAGAAGAAGCAGAAGATGAAGGAGAAGCAGAAGTAGGAGAAGGAGAAGGAGGAGAAGCAGAAGCAGAAGGAGAAGCAGAAGCGGAATGAGAAGCAGAAAGAGAAGCAGGAGAAGCACAAGATGCAGAAGCAGGAGAAGCCGAAAGAGAAGAAGCAGAAGAAGCAGAAACAGAAGCAGAAGTAGATGCAGAAGCAGAAGGAGAAGCAGCAGAAGAAGTAGAACCAGAAATTCAGGCAGGAGAAACAGAAGAAGCAGAAGCAGAAAGAGAAGCAGAAGGAGAAGTAGAAGAAGCAGCAGAAGGAGAAGCAGCAGAAGAAGCAGAAAAACAAGCAGGAGAAGCAGAAGCAGAAAGAGAAGTACAAGCAGAAGAAGCAGAAGCAGAAGAAGAAGCAGTAGAAGCATAAGAAGCAGAAGCAGGAGAAGCAGAAGCAGAAGAACAAGAAGCATAAGAAGCAGAAGCAGAAGCAGAGGGAGAAACAGAAGAAGGAGAAGGAGCAGCAGAAGGTGAAGCAGAAGGAAATGGAGAAGCAGAAAGAGTAGCAGAAACAGAAGGAGAAGAAGAAGGATTAGTTGGAGAATCAGAAGAAGCAGAAGCAGAAAGAGAAGCAGAAGAAGGAGAAGGAGAAGCAGAAGCAGAGGAAAGGAAGGAGAAGCAGAAGAAGCAGAAGCGGGAGAAGCAGCAGAAGAAGAAGAAACAGAAGAAGGAGAAGGAGCAGAAGGAGAAGCAGAAGGAGAAGCTGAAAGAGAAGCAGAAGAAGCAGTAGCAGGAGAAGCAGAAGCAGAAGAAACAGAAGAAGCTGAAGCAGCAGAAGCAGGACCTGAAGCAGAAGAAACAGAACAAGCAGAAGAAGCAGTAGCAGAAGCAGAACGAGAAGCAGAAGAAGAAGAAGGAGGAGGAGAAAGAGAAGGATTAGGAGTAGGAAGAGAAGAAGGAGAATCAGAAGCAGAACGAGAAGCAGAAGGAGCAGCAGAAGGAGAAGCAGAAGGAGAAGCAGAAGAAGGAGAAGCAGAAGCAGAAGAAGATGCAGAAGGAGAAGCAGAAGCAGAAGAAGATGCAGAAGGAGAAGCAGGAGAAGCAGAAGAAGCAAAAGCAGAAGTAGAATCAGAAGAAACAGAAGCAAAAGAAACAGATGAAGGAGAAGAGCAGAAGCAGAAGCAGAAGGAGAAGCAGAAGCAGAAGGAGAAGCAGATAGAGAAGCAGGATAAGCAGAAGAAGCAGGAGAAGCAGAAGCAGAAGAAAAAGGAGAAGCCGAAGAAGCAGAAGCAGAATCTGAAGCTGAAGGAGAAACAGAAGCAGCACAATCTGAAGCAGAAGCAGAAGAAACAGAAATAGTAGAATAAGCAGAAGCAGAAGCAGCAGGAGAAGCAGAAGAAGAAGATGTAGAAGGCGATAGAGAAGGATTAGGAGTAGGAGAAGCAAAAGGATAAGCAGAAGCAGAAAGAGACGCAGAAGGAAAAGCAGCACGAGAAGTAGGAGAAGCAGGAGAAGCAGAAGCAGGAGAAGCAGAAGAAACAGAAGACGCAGAAGCAGAATGAGAAGAAGAAGGAGAAATTGAAGCAGAAGCAGAAGGAGAAGCAGAAGCAGAAGGAGAAGCATAAGAAGGAGAAGGAGAAGCAGAAAGAAAAGCAGAAAGGGAAGCAGAACGAGAAGCAGGAGAAGCAGAAGCAGGAGAAGCAGAAGCAGAAGAACCAGAAGAAGTAGAAGAAGCAGTAGCAGAAGGAGAAGCAAAAACAGAAGGAGAAGCAGAAAGAGAAGGTGCGGAAGCAGAAGAAGCAGAAGCAGGAGAAGCAGAAGCATAAGAATCCGAAGAAGCAGAAGCATAACCTGAAGCAGAAGGAGAAGCAGGAGAAGCAGAAGAAGCAGAATCTGCAGAAGCAGAAGGAGAAGCAGAAGCAGGAAGAGAACCAAAATCAGAAGGAGAAGCAGAAGAAACAGAAGATACAGAAGCAGTAGCAGAAGAAGCTGAAGATTTTGAAGCAGAAAAAAGCACAAGAAATAGCAGAAGAACGAGAAGGAGAAGGAGAAACAGAAGGAGAAGCAGAAGCAGAAGCAGAAAAAGAATCAGGAAAAGCAGAAGAAGCAGAAACAGACGGAGAAGCAGAAGAAGGAGAAGGAGAAGCAGAAGCAGAAGAAGAAGCACAAGGAAAAGCACAAGCAGAAGGAGATGCAGAAGGAGAAGCAGGAGAAGCAGAAAAAGTAGAAGCAGAAGGAGAAGAACTAAAGAGAAGAAGCAGAAGCGGGAGAAGCAGAAGTAGAAAGAGAAGCCGACGAAGAGAAGCAGAACGAGAAGCAGGAGAAGCCAAGAAGCAGAAGCGGGAGAAGCAGAAGAAGAAGAAACAGAAGAAGGAGAAGGAGCAGAAGCAGAAGGAGAAGCAGAAGAAGAAGGGGAAGCAGAAAGAGAAGCAGGAAAAGCAGAAAAGCAGAAGATGGAGGAGCAGAAGCAGAAGAATACGAAGAAGCAGAAGCAGAAGCAGAACCTGAAGCAGAAGGAGAAGCAGGAGAAGCAGAAGAAGCAGAATCTGGAGAAGCAGAATGACAAACTGAAGGAGAAGCAGAAGCAAAAAGAGAATCAAAAGCAGAAGGAGAAGCAGAAGAAACAGAAGAAGCAGAAGCAGTAGCAGTTGCAGCAGAAGCAGAAGGAGAAGCAGAAGGAAAAGCAGGAGAACGAGAAGGAGAAGGAGACACAGAAGCAGAAGCAGAAGGAGAATCAGGAGGAGAAGCAGAAGAAGCAGAAGAGAAGCACAAGGAGAAGCAGAAGCAAAAGAAGCAGCAGAAGGAGAAGCAGAAGCAGAAAATGATGCAGAAGGAGAAGCAGGAGAAGCAGAAGAAGCAGAAGCAAAAGGAGAAAGAGAAGGAGAAGAAGGAGAAGCAGAAGTAAAATCAGAAGAAGCAGAAGAAGAAGAAGAAGCAAAACAAACAGAAGAAGGAGAAGAGCAGAAGCAGAAAGAAAAGCAGAAGCAGAAGGAGAAGCAGAAAGAGAAGCAGGAGAAGCAGAAGAAGCAGGAGAAGCAGAAGCAGAAGAAACAGGAAAAGCCGAAGAAGCAGAAGCAGAATCTGAAGCAGAAGGAGAAACAGAAGAAGCACAATCTGAAGCAGATTCAGAAGAAACAGAAATAGTAGAATAAGCAGAAGCAGAAGCAACATGAGAAGCAGAAGAAGAAGACGGAGAATTCGAAAGAGAAGGATTAGGAGTAGGAGAAGGAAAAGGATAAGCAGAAGCAGAAAGAGACGCAGAAGGAGAAGCAGCACAAGAATTAGGAGAAGCAGGAGAAGCAGAAGCAGGAGAAGCAGAAGAAACAGAAGACGCAGAAGCAGAATGAGAAGCAGAAGGAGAAATTGAAGCAGAAGCAAAAGCAGAAGGAGAAGCAGAAGCAGAAGGAGAAGCAGAAAAAGGAGAAGGAGAAGGAGAAGCCAAAAGAGAAGCAGAAAGAGAAGCAGAACGAGAAGCAGGAGAAGCAGAAGCAGGAGAAGCAGAAGCAGAAGAAACAGAAGAAGGAGAAGAAGCAGAAGCAGAAGGAGAAGGAGAAACAGAAGGAAAAGCAGAAAGAGAAGCAGGAGAAGCAGAAGAAGCAGCAGCAGGAGAAGCAGAAGCAGAAGAAGCCGAAGAAGCAGAAGCAGAACCTGAAGCAGAAGGAGAAGCAGGAGAAGCAGAAGAAGCAGAATCTGGAGAAGCAGAAGGAGAAGCAGAAGCAGAAAGAGAAGCAAAAGCAGATGGAGAAGCAGAAGGAGAAGCAGAAGAAACAGAAGAATCAGAGGCAGTAGCAGAAGAAGCAGAAGATGCAGAAGCAGAAGGAGAAGCAGAAGGAAAAGAAGAAGAACGAGAAGGAGAAGGAGAAACAGAAGGAGAAGCAGAAAGAGAAGCAGAAGAAGGAGCAGGAGAAGGAAAAGCAGCAAGAGAAGCAGAAAGAGCAGCGGAAGGAGAAGCAGGAGATGCAGAAACAGGAGACGCAGAAGCAGAAGCAGAAGAAACAGGAGAAGGACAAGAAGCAGAAGCAGAAGGAGAAGCAGAAACAAAAGGAGAAGCAGAAAGCGAAGGAGGGGAAGCAGAAGAAGCAGAAGCAGGAGAAGTAGAAGCATAAGAACCGAAGAAGCAGAAGCAGAACCTGAAGCAGAAGAAGAATCTGGAGAAGCAGAATGAGAAGCAGAAGGAGAAGCAGAAGCAGAAAGAGAATCAAAAGCAGAAGGAGAAGCAGAAGAAACAGAAGAAGTAGAAGCAGTAGCAGTTGTAGCAGAAGCAGAACGAGAAGCAGAAGGAAAAGCAGAAGAACAAGAAGGAGAAGGAGAAACAGAAGGAGAAGCAGAAGGAGAAGCAGAAAGAGAAGCAGGTAAAGCAGATGAAGGAGAAGCAGAAGGAGAATCAGAAGGAGAAGCAGAGGAAGGAGAAGGAGAAGCAGAAGAAGATGCAGAAGGAGAAGCAGAAGAAGCAGAAGCAGAAGCAGAAGGAGAAGAAGGAAAAGCAGAAGAAGCAGAAGCAAAAGGAGAAGCAAAAGAAGGAGAAGGAGAAGCAGAAGCAGAAGCAGAAGTATAAGGATAAGCACAAGCAGAAGGAGATGCAGAAGGAGAAGCAGGAGAAACAGAAGAAGCAGAAGCTGAAGGAGAAGCAGAAGTAGGAGAAGGAGAAGGAGGAGAAGCAGAAGCAGAAGGAGAAGCAGAAGCGGAATGAGAAGCAGAAAGAGAAGCAGGAGAAGCACAAGAAGCAGAAGCAGGAGAAGCCGAAAGAGAAGAAGCAGAAGAAGCAGAAACAGAAGCAGAAGTAGAAGCAGAAGCAGAAGGAAAAGCAGCAGAAGAAGTAGAACCAGAAATTCAGGCAGGAGAAACAGAAAAACCAGAGCAGAAGCAGAAGGAGAAGTAAAAAGAGAAGCAGAAGAAGAAGTAGAAGAACCAGCAGAAGGAGAAGCAGCAGAAGAAGCAGAAATACAAGCAGGAGAAGCAGAAGCAGAAAGAGAAGTAGAAGCAGAAGAAGAAGAAGAAGAAGCAGTAGAAGCATAAGAAGCTGAAGCAGGAGAAGCAGAACCAGAAGAAAAAGAAGAAGCATAAGAAGCAGAAGCAGAGTGAGAAACAGAAGAAGGAGAAGGAGCAGCCGAAGGTGAAGCAGAAGGAGATGCAGAAGGAGAAAGAGAAGCAGAAACAGAAGGAGAAGAAGAAGGAGAAGTTGGAGAATCAGAAGAAGCAGAAGCAGAAAGAGAAGCAGAAGAAGGAGAAGGAGAAGCAGAAGGAGAAGGACAAATAGGAGAAGCAGAAGAAGCAGAAGCGGGAGAAGCAGCAGCAGAAGAAGAAGAAACAGAAGAAGGAGAAGGAGCAGAAGGAGAAGCAGAAGCAGAAGGAGAAGCAGAAAGAGAAGCAGAAGAAGCAGTAGCAGGAGAAGCAGAAGCAGAAGAAACAGAAGAAGCCCAAGAACCAGAAGGAGAACCTGAAGCAGAAGGAGAAGCAGAAGCAGCAGAAGCTGGAAAAGCAGAAGCAGAAGAAACAGAACAAGCAGAAGAAACAAAAGCAGAACGAGAAGCAGAAGAAGAAGAAGGAGAAAGAGAAGGATTAGGAGTAGGAGGAGCAGAAGCAGAATAAGAAGCAGAAAGAGAAGCAGAAGGAGAAGCAGAAGGATTAACAGAAGAAGCAGAAGCAGGAGAAGCAGAAGCAGAAGAAGATTGAGAAGCACAAGAAGGAGAAATTGAAGAAGAAGCAGAATGAGACGGAGAAGCAGAAGGAGAAGTAGGAGAAGCAGAAGAAGAAGAAGCAGGAGAAGCAGAAGCAGAAGAAGAAGAAACAGAAAAAGCAGAAGAAGCAGAAGAAGAAGCAGCAGGAGAAGCAGAAGAAGAAGAAGGAGAAAGAGAAGCATTAGGCGTAGGAGAAACAGAAGGATAAGCAGAAGCAGAAAGAGAAGGAGAAGGAGAAGCAGGAGAAGCAGAAGGAGCAGAAGCAGGAGAAGCAGAAGCATAATGAAAGGCAGAAGAAGGAGAAATTGAAACAGAAGAAGATGCAGAAGGAGAAGCAGAAGCAGTAGTAGAAGCAGAAGAAGGAGAAGGAGAAGGAGAAGCATAAAGAGAAACCGAAGGAGAAGCAGGAGAAGCAGAATCAGAAGAAATAGAAGATGGAGAAGAAGCAGAAGCAGAAAGAGAAGCAGAAACAGAAGGAGAATCAGAAATAGAAGCAGAAGAAGCCGAAGAAGCAAAAGGAGAACCTGAAGCAGAAGGAGAAGCTGGAGAAGCAGAAGAAGAAGAATCTGGAGAAGAAGAAGGAGAACCAGACGGAGAAGCAGAAGCAGAAAGAGAAGCAAAAGCAGAAGGAGAAGCAGAAGAAACAGAAGAAGCAGAAGCAGTAGCAGAAGAAGCTGAAGATGCAGAAGCAGAAGGAATAGCAGAAGAACGAGAAGGAGAAACAGAAGGAGAAGCAGAAGGAGAAGCAGGAAAAGAAGAAGAAGCAGAAGCAGACGGAGAAGCAGAAGAAGGAGAAGGAGAAGCAGAAGCAGAAGAAGAAGCAGGAGGAAAAGCACAAGCAGAAGGAGATGCAGAAGGAGAAGCAGCAGAAGCAGAAGAAACAGAAGCAGAAGGAGAAGAAGAAGGAGAAGAAGCAGAATCAGAAGAAGCAGAAGCAGAAATAGAAAGAGAAGCCGACGAAGAGAAGCAGAACGAGAAGCAGGAGAAGCAGAAGAAGCAGAAGCGGGAGAAGCAGAAGAAGAAGAAACAGAAGAAGGAGAAGGAGCAGAAGGAGAAGCAGAAAGAGAAGCAGGAAAAGCAGAAGAAGCAGAAGCAGGAGAAGCAGAAGCAGAAAACAGGAGAAGGACAAGAAGCAGAAGGAGAAGCAGAAACAGAAGGAGAAGCAGAAAGAGAAAGAGGGGAAGCAGAAGAAGCAGAAGCAGGAGAAGCAGAAGCATAAGAATCCGAAGAAGCAGAAGCAGAACCTGAACCAGAAGGAGAAGCAGGCGAAGGAGAAGAAGCAGAATCTGGAGAAGCAGAATGAGAAGCTGAAGTAGAAGCAGAAGCAGAAGCAGAAAGAGAATCAAAAGCAGAAAGAGAAGCAAAAGAAACAGAAATAGCAGAAGCAGTAGCGGTTGCAGCAGAAGCAGAAGAGAAGCAGAAGGAAAAGCAGAAGAACTAGAAGGAGAAGGAGAAACAGAAGGAGAAGCAGAAGGAGAATCAGAAGGAGAAGCAGAAGAAGCAGAAGGAGAAGCACAAGGAGAAGCAGAAGCAAAAGAAGCAGCAGAAGGAG
>NW_012291653.1:0-2475 GCF_000151885.1 Dipodomys ordii | reverse complement strand
GTCCTTTCACTTGACTTTACTGGGGCTTAGAGTTTAGTGTCCCCAGTGCTTCTGAAATCGGGAATTCAGTTACCCTTTTTGAAAAATTTACAATATTAATGGTAAACAAAGCTATGGAACTGTAAAAATATTGCTGATGGCTTTCTGTAATTGTAATAAATTCTTGGGGCATTCTGTCTTTTAGTTGGGTAAATAAGGGCACAAGACTATCTTTAGGGACAGAAACCCATGGCAACATCCAATTGATTTCCCCTAAAAGACTCTGAAGTTGGATTAAGGTTAGAGAGCCTGGAATATCCAGCAAAGGCTTAAGGGGACTGGCCTGAGTCAAGTGAAGGTGGGACCCAAGCATTTTAAAAGGAGATACATTTTGAATTTTATTGAGTGCTATGGTAAAACCCCCCTTTTTTAATATGGTGAGAACCTGGGCCAGAAGGCCCTCCAGGTGTCCGGTGTCTTGGTGCCCCAGAATTATATCATCCATGTAGGCATAAGCAACAGAGGTATCTAAGCCTATCACAGGCCCTAAAAGTGTGGTCAAGTAGTGTTGGCAAAAGGCTGGGCTATTGGCCATTCCCTGTGGCAGTACCATCCGTTCAAACCTCCGAGCAGGCTGGGAAAATTAAGAGAAGGGATGGCGAAAGAAAACTTCTCACAGTCATCTGGATGCAGGGGGATATAAAAAATCTTTAATATCAATCAAAACCAAGGTATATTCTGAAGGTATAGTGGAAGTCCAGGGCGTGCCTCTTAGGGGCGTTCCTACTAACTCCATCCTTTCATTTACCTAACATAGATCTTGGAGCATATGCCAAGCCTCAGAGGCTTTATGAATAACAAATACAGGTGTGTTCCAAGGACTCAGAGTAGGGCATATGTGCCCAAGGTTTATCTGTTCCTCCACCATAAGGTATAGGGCTATAAGTTTAGGTTTGGTTAATGGCCGTTGCTACACCCAAAAAGGGCTTCTCATGTAAATAAAACTTGGATCCACAATCCTTTTTCCAAAGGTATCCCTCCCTGTCCCCGGGACAGGGTGTAGGGGACAGTGTGCCCCCTTCCTCCCCGGTTGGCAGGGATTGTTGTAAACAGTCCCTCTTAAAGTGCCCCTCCTGCCCTCATTTAAAACAAATCCCTCTCTCCGATGGTCTTGGGGTTCCTCGGCCCTGGGCTGCCAGTAGCCTGTAAAGCTAAAGCTAATGATTGGGACTCTTGCTGTTGCATTCCCACATCCTGCAAAGCCACCACCCATCTGCTCAAGGAACTCTCTCTCAATCCCGTGCAGGCCATGCGATGGTCTTCATTCATTCCTTCCCAGACCAGCAGCTTTATGAACTGATCTCAGAAGTTACCTGCTGGCAGCTTGTAGTGAACACTCTATTGGACTCAGTCTACAACCTCAGCTAGAGGCTCACCAGGTTTTTGTTTTACTCCTGCTATGAGGGACTCAGTAGGCCCATCGTCCAGTTTGTACCACGCGGCAAGTCTTGCCTGCCTCACCTGGTCATGGTAGGGGCCAGGTATTGTGGCCTGTTTGACTCCAGTGGAGTACCCTTCCCCCATCCCTGTTAACATGGCATAAGTAATAGGTATCTTGGGTTGAGCCTGCCATATATTCTTTGCTCACACTCTGTGTTCCTCCTTAAAGAAAGCACATCATTTAATAAACAGAACTGGTAAGGACAGCTTTGGTCACATCCAGTCAGTCCTTAAGGACACATGGGAATTAAGCAATATCCTATAAAAAGTTCTGGGCCCAAGGTGAGTATGGGCCATACTCCACCACCTCCTTGTAGAGCTCATTAAGGTCCTTAGCTTCCCATGGATACCATTCCCAGGGCCTGTTAGATCCTGGTGCCAGATTGACCAGATATGCTTGGGGAAGCGAATCCTGTGGCCTAGGGTCCAGGCTCTCAATTGGCCCTTCCCTTCTAAGGTAGGCCTCCGAGTAGGTTACTTCCCAAGGCCTCGGTCCCTCCACAGAAGGTCAATAGGGATCCGGGTCTTGCAGGTACCTCTTGAGGGTCGAGTGGGGTGCCGTACCTCCTCCCCAATAGGAGGAATAGGGAGGGGGCTTAGAACCATCAGGAGCACCTGAGTCAGAGGGAGTAACTTTCACCCTCATTTTGATTTCCACTGTGCTTGTTTCAGTGTGTTCTCCATCAAATTTGACCCATTCTTGTTCCTTCTCAATTTTCAAGTCCTCCTTTACTCCTTCTAGGCCTAATGTTGCCTCTTCCTCCTTCTTCTGTGAGATAGCATTACACATACTAAGGGTTTCACTTACCGTGAAAAGACCATTTAGCCTCACCCAGTATCTTTTCCTTTCAAGCCCCCAAGTTGGACGCCATATGTCCGGTCTTTGTCAATCCCACAATAGATGTATGGGGTCTGACGAAAGGTACGCGGATGCTATCACGTTCCTCACCTCCCTTAGCCTGAGAGACAATCAGACCCAGCGGGGAGTCAAGTCAG
>NW_012291652.1:0-1968 GCF_000151885.1 Dipodomys ordii | reverse complement strand
TAGACACAAGAAGAAATGTTCAAACTCTCTCGCCATAAAAGTTAATGCAAATCAAACAACATTGAAATACCACCTCACCAGGTTAAAATGGCTATAATCAAGAATTCTAATAACCACAGATGCTGGAGGGGATATGGACAGAAGGAAACCTTACTACATTGTTGGTGGGAGTGTATATTTGTTCAACCACTTTGGAAAGCAGTATGGAGGTTCCTCAAAAGACTCCACATAGAGCTCCCCTAAGACCCAGCATTTACCCACATGATCACAAACAAGGCCAAACTAAAGCTCACAGCACGACTATGTTTATTGCAACAGCATTTACCATAGCTAAGATATGGAACCAACCCAGATGCCCTTCAGTAGATGAATGGATCAAGAAAATGTGGTATATATACACAATGGAATTCTATGTCTCCATCAGAAAGAATGACATTGCTCCATTTGTTAGGAAATGAAAAGTATTGGGAAAATTATATTAAGTGAAGTAAGCCAGGCCCAAAGACACTTAGGTCCCATGGTTTCCCTTATTTGCAATAATTAGTATATGTCTGAGTCAAGCAGAAAAGGTCAGATAAGTTGATGTTAAAAAAATGAACCCTAAGTTATGTATTCAAGTGCTTTTTTTCTTTCATGTGGTTGTTTCGAACACATTTATGAGATTATTTTTTTGTTGCTTTGTATGTCCCTCCCCCATGGTATAACCCCTGCTTTCACTGTATTTTAGGTTGGTATAATTTGTAGAGGAGAAGTGAAAAAACAAATAGTTTAAATAAGGATAAAGGTGGATCCGTGGCAACAATGAGATGTACAATACGTTATTTGCAAAAATGAACTTCACGTCTTTGCTTGAGGGGAGCAGGATTGAGAGGGGGTTAGGGAGAGGATGGGAAGGGATGGAAAGGGGAAACAAAGAATAGGCAACAATGCTTGATAAGAAATGTATTCATTATCTTGACCATGTAATTGTAACTCCTCTGTATGGTATTTTCACAGTAAGAAAAAATCAAAAATAAAATAAGATAAATAAATGCTTGAAGACCTTAAAAAACAGAAATTGTAACTCCTCTGCAGGTATTTTCACAATAAAAATTTTATTAATAAAATTTAAAAAAAAAGAAAAAGAAAACAATTAAGAAAATTATTCCAGGGCTTGGAAGGTGGCTCAGTGGTAAAGTGCTTGCTTTGCATGCATGAGTCCCTCGGTTCCATTCATCAGCACCACATAAGCAAAAAGAAAAAAGCCAGAATTGGCACTGTGGCTGAAATTGTAGTGTGCTAGCCTTGAGCTGAGGAGCTGAGGGACCGCACCCAGGCCCAGAGTTCAGGCCCCACCACTGGACCCCCTCAAAAAAATTTTCCAAGCCTAGTTTGATCTAAGACTATATTTCTTTTCTTGTTCTAGTTTTCATATGTTCGTAAAAATTAAAATTCCAAAAATTCAATGGATGTTGGCATTCAGGAATATCTTCATAGACAGTAACATTGGAGGCCCTTAAGTGGAATTGTTTTATTTCATTTATTATTTTCCCAAAAAAATCACCATGATTGTGTATTTTGTTTCTTTTCATTGTTATTGGCTCTTATGTTGAGAATACTTTTTCCTAGAAAAGTAGAGAAAAGCAATTTGATTGAGCAAGTAACATATGGCTTTCATAAAATGCAGATGCATATATTTGTGACTTCTGTCATTTCTAAAATTTCTTCCAGAAAAAGTTAATTACTCATAAGAGATACCTAATTTCAAGGTATTCCAGTTATCACATACACTTTTTGATTGAGTTATCTCTGTATAAACTCAAAATAAACAGAAATCACATCTTCGTTTTAAAAACTGTAGTTTACAAAGAGTTTTTAGCCAACACCAAAAATATTTATAGGTATTCTGAATTTTGTGTGAAGTATTTTTAACAATAGTTTTTTGCTAACATGTAATTCACATGCAATATATTATCTCCTTTTATTTAT
>NW_012291651.1:0-1512 GCF_000151885.1 Dipodomys ordii | reverse complement strand
CTTAAGACTCAGGATCATTGTAGCATTAATATTGTAGCATTAACAAATATATGCCCTCTATCTGTTGCATATATTTTCACTTCTGTTGTACTGCCCTTTTTTGAAATATGAAAAGTTATCAGTTGATGTTATCTAGTTTATTCTTGCTTGTCTTTAGCCACTAATGAGGCTCCTGAGCACCTAGGATTATAGGCATGACGGATTGGTACATGTTTGTCTTTCAATATTTTAAGTGTTTTCCTCTTTCTTTTGAATTCAAATATTGTCCTTTCAGGAATTCTGTAAGTTCTCAGACTGTTATTCTCCAACTGTCAAGATGATAAGCATCTGTTTGATGGGTAACTGTCCTTTTTATTGTGTTTGATATATTTTTCATGATTTCTATTGTTTTATCCTTCCTAATTATTGCATATCATGATTAGAATATTTAATATATAGATTTCAGCTTTGCCTCAAAGGAGATAGTAGAAGTCATGTAAATAGAATGGTTTAAGGAAGTGGCTCTGTAGCTCAAGTGGTAGAGCACTTACCTTGAGCTGCAGAGCTGAGAGACAGCGCTCAAACACAGAGATCAAGCCACATAACTGACAAAAAAAAAGAATATTTGAAAAGATTCTTATAGAGACAGAATTTTGAACTTTATACATAAAAATGACAAAAAAATTAGTTGGTATTTGTTCCTATGAAGAAATTTCAAAAATAGGCTTTAAATTATATAGCAATATATTTTAAATGCCAACTAAACAAAAAAAATTAAAATATTATAATCAGCAAAGTTTTCCCTAGATTACTGTCTCATGTATTCCCCCCCACATCCTTTCCCCTGTTTTGGAGCCTAGAAAGGAAAAGAAAAATTGGTGTTGATTATTAAGCATTGTAAAGTTCTCAAGCTAGGTTTTCAGAAGCTCTACAGGCTTGGGATGTAGAACTGTGGTAGAGACCAAGCTTAGCATGTGTAAGGTTCTGCATTGGATCTTCAGCACTGAGAAAAGGAAAAGACGATGATGATGATGACGACAGCGAGGAAGAAGAAGAAGAAGATGAAGAAGAAGAAGAAGAAGAAGAAGAAGAAGAAGAAGAAGAAGAAGAAGAAGAAGAAGAAGAAGAAGAAGAAGAAGAAGAAGAAGAAGAAGAAGAAGGAGGAGGAGGAGGAGGAAGAGGAGCAGGAGGAGCAGGAGGAGCAGGAGGAGCAGGAGGAGCAGGAGGAGCAGGAGGAGCAGGAGGAGCAGGAGGAGCAGGAGGAGCAGGAAGAGGAAGAAAAAGAAAAAGAGGGGGAAGAAGAAAAAGAAAAAGAGGAGGAGGAAGAAAAAGAAAAAGAGGAGGAGGGGGAAGAGGAGGAAGAGGTACAGAATCACATTTATCCACATTTTATTTAGTGAATAATTATGTCAAAATAAGAGGTTCAGGCTTCTTTTTGATCTTTACAGTAGTTTCTGCTTAGCCTCCAGATATACATTCCAAGTGGATATCTGAAATCAATGAAGTAACCTCTGTGTTCAGAATTTGCATATT
>NW_012291650.1:0-2960 GCF_000151885.1 Dipodomys ordii | reverse complement strand
GAAAGCAAGCAAGGGAGATGTGTCAGAGGGATATTTTTCGGGGTTTGTTGTGGGGCTGACCTCTGAGCATGTCCACTGTCTCAGCTATTCAGCTCAAGGCTAACACTTTACTGAACTAGGGCCTCATGCATGCAAAACAATCACTTTACCACTGAGCCACCTTCTCAACCCCAGCAGAACGATTTTATCTCGGGATCCATCACACTTAGGAGCTTCTGGCTGAAAACCCCAGAAAGACAAAAGTGAGGAAACAGCTAAAAAATGTAATATAGGAAGCTGCAATGTTTAACCCTAAAAACAGTTTCTTGGATAAGGAGACTCAGGAACTGGTGTCACCTGAGGAGAATCTGGTAGAAGAGAAAATATTCAGAAAATGAGAAGGGGTGTGAGGTAGTGGAGAGAAAGAGGCCTAGATTACCTAGAACTGGGACCTGAGTGTGAGCTTAATTTCACTGTGGGAATCCAACCACAATGACACAATAGTTTACAACTTTGATTACTTTCTCTAATGCTACCAATCCTTTTCCAGGTCCACTGCCACTCAGCATGGTGTCCATTCTGGGATTCACTGACTGCTGGAGGTTCCCAGTGGAAGAAAAGAACGTAAACCACAGGACTAAAGCTCAGAAAAGACACGTGTCATCATTTCTCACATGTCCTTTGTCAAAGTAAGCTATACAACAAAGCCTGGTATCAATGGAGATGGGAATACATACTGTGAGCATTATAATAATATCTATTATTATTGTCATAATAATCTAACATCTATTGTTTTCACCAAAGGGAAAGGGATGGCATTTCTCCTTTTTCAGGAGTATGGGACAGGGTATTCTGTAGAATGTTCTTCAATTGGGGTCTCTCTGAAACTTTTCTCCTAAGATTGTGGCTGTGATGTTGCAGGAAGGAGAATTACAGTGCAAAAGTATGTTCTCAAGCTGAGCACTGGTGGCTCACACCTATATTCTGAGCCTGAGATCTGAGCATGATGATTCGAAGTCAGCCTGGGCAGGACAACCCATGAGACTCATCTCCAATTAACCAGAAAGAGCCAGAATTGGAGCTGTGGCTCAAATGTTGGAGCACTACCTTTGAGGGAGTGTGGGTGCGAGGAAACTCTGGGACAGAATCTTGGCCCTGAGTTCAAACCCAGGATTGAGGGATGGAGGGGAAATATGCTCTAGTTGCATGAAATCAAGGGTGTATGAAACATCAATATTGATGGTAACTTTGGGGTAGAGTTGACCATTTTTATTCAGGAAATGATATGTTCCACTCTTTTCTGTTCTGTATTCTTAAAAAAAAACAGCTATGTGCAATCTATACCTAAGAGGTGTGGATTGCACTGATGGATTGGTTACACTTTTCTCTACTTAAGAAATTATACATAAGTCGTGTAAAAAGTGTTTTTAATTTGAGGAGTTTTAATTTAATATGTCATTTTGTGAGTACATCTTGATCAATGTCACCAATTTAATCATTCTTCTCTCTCTCTACCAACCCATCCCCTCAATTTACTTGGTTATACTTTCACACACTTACATTATGACTGGATTAGCCTACTGCACCAGTTTTGTAAAGAATTTTCTTCATTGTACAGGCAAGGAAGATGAAAATGAGGATGACAAGCCCAAGACAGCATAGATAATAATTGGCATCAAGATTATTTGACTTACAAAATCTTCACCAAAAGAAGCATTATAAAAAAGAACATGACCAGGAAAAGTAGAAGCATCTGTATTTGTGTATGTGTGCTAGTTCTGGGGACTGTGTGCTGTCCCTGAGGTGCTTTGCTACCACTTGAGCCACAGTAACACTTCGAGCTTTTTGGTAGTTAATTGGAGGTAAGAATCACATGGACTTTCTATCCTGGGCTCACTTTGAAACACAATCTTCAGATCTCAGTCCCTGAGTAGCTAGGATTGCTGGTGTGAGCCAATGGCAGCTAGCAAAACATCTATTAGTTGTTCCATTTAAACAAATGGAGCAGTAAGTCAATTGATACTGGTGAAATGCAGATAATGATTCCTCTACTTGTTCCTCTCTGGTTTTTATGACTAGTATGATACTGCTCACTCTGGTTTATATGACTGTGCAATCATTGTTCCATTTTGTTCAGTAAACAGTTTTTCAGGACAGGAAAACTGTAAGGGGAGAATATGGGACGAAAATTTTATCTATAGTTTTTGTGGCCTGGCAATATCTTCTCAGAATGTTTGCAAGGGAAATAAGACTCCATATCAGCTGAATAAAGGAAAAGACACACATGTGCTCCAGGAGCAGTGCCACAGAAGGAAAAATGGGAAAACTCATCTAGGCTCAGAGCAAAGCAATAGGATGGGTTGTTCAGGTGCATGAAAATTTGTGAAGATTGTCTTTCTTACCATGGAGCTATCATTCAATGCTGGCATTTATGATATGTTCCAGGACTCATATCTATTTAGGTCTGTTTCTTCTGAAGCATCTTTGATAATGACAGAAAGGAGAATGTAACAATGGCAACTGGTTATGTTTTCTGAAGGAGATTTCAGCTCTCTCCCAAGACAAGTTAGGGTTGTAATGAATGACTTTTATTTCCTTAGAGAATCCATGTTTAATTCTTTGTTTCTATTAAGGTTATCAAATTAATAACTTTAAATTTGGAAGATGTTATTATAACAAATATGGAATTATGATTTTTATGTTACTAAGAGGCACCCAGTTTCCTTTTAGATAGAAAATATTTGGCTGGATTTCAACTAAAGTTTTACATATCAGCCTCCTGAGTACCTAGGATTGTAGGCATCAGTCACCTCTCCTGGCTGAGACAAATATTTTTGATAAGGAAAATCACTATGCTATGGAACATGAGGCATGAAGAATGTAGACTAAAAAGGAATATTTTGAAAGCATTAACAAACTGAAGTTATCACAAACTTGCCAGCTTCAGTGAGGAGAAAAATGAGAAAGAAGTTCCAGAGTCA
>NW_012291649.1:0-8916 GCF_000151885.1 Dipodomys ordii | reverse complement strand
AACCTGAAGCCGAGGAGAGCAGAAGAAGCAGAATCTGGAGAAGAAGAAGTTAGAACGAGAAGGAGAAGCAGAAGCAGAGAGAGAAGCAAAAGCAGAAGGAGAAGCAGAAGAAACAGAAGAAGCAGAAGCAGTAGCAGAAGAAGCTGAAGATGCAGAAGCAGAAGGAGAAGCAGAAGGAAAAGCAGAACAAGAAGGAGAAGGAGAAACAGAAGGAGAAGCAGAAGGAGAAGCAGAAGGAGAAGCAGGAAAAGGAGAAGAAGCAGTAGCAGACGGAGAAGGAGAAGCAGAAGTAGAAGAAGAAGCATAAGGACAAGCACAAGCAGAAGGAGATGCAGAAGGAGAAGCAGGAGAAGCAGAAGAAGCAGAAACAGAAGGAGTAGAAGAAGAAGAAGAAGCAGAAGAAGCAGAAGCAGAAGCAGAAAGAGAAGCAGACGAAGAGAAGCAGAACGAGAAGCAGGAGAAGCAGAAGAAGAAGAAACAGAAGAAGGAGAAGTAGCAGAAGCAGAAGGAAAGCAGAAGGAGAAGCAGAAAGTGAAGCAGAAACAGAAGGAGAAGCAGAAAGAGAAGGAGGGGAAGCAGAAGAAGCAGAAGCATAAGAATCCGAAGAAGCAGAAGCAGAACCTGAAGCAGGAGAAGTGGAAGAAGCAGAATCTGGAGAAGCAGAATGAGAAGCAGAATGAGAAGCAGAATGAGAAGCAGAAGCAGAAGCAGAAAGAGAATCAAAAGCAGAAGTAGAAGCAGAAGAAACAGAAGAAGCAGAAGCAGTAGTCGTTGTAGCAGAAGCAGAAGGAGAAGCAGTAGGAAAAGCAGAAGAACGAGAAGGAGAAGTAGAAGAAGGAGAATCAGAAGGAGAAGCAGAAGAAGGAGAAGGAGAAGCAGAAGCAGAAGAAGCACCAGAAGGAGAAGCAGAAGCAGAAGAAGATGCAGAAGGAGAAGAAAAGGCAGCAGAAGCAATAGGAAAAGCAGAAGGAGAAGCAGAAGAATGAGAAGAAGAAAGAGAAGCAGCAAAAGCACAAATGCAGAATCAGGAGAAGCAGCAGCAGGAGAAGCAGAAGCAGAAGAAGATGCAGAACGAGAAGCAGGAGAAGCAGAAGAAGCAGAAGCAGAAGGAGAAGCAGAAGTAGGAGAAGAAGAAGGAGAAGGAAGGGCAGCAGAAGCAATAGGAGAAGCAGAAGGAGAAGCAGAAGCAGAATGAGAAGCAGAAAGAGAAGCAATAGAAGCAGAAGAAGCAGGAAAAGCAGAAGCAGAAGAAAGAGAAGAAGGAGAAGAAGAAGAAGAAGAAGAAGTAGAAGAAGAAGAAGAAGAAGAAGAAGAAGAAGAAGAAGAAGAAGAAGAAGAAGAAGAAGAAGAAGAAGAAGAAGAAGAGGAAGCAGCAGCATAAGGAGAAGCATAAGGAGAAGAAGTAGAAGCAGAAGCAGCAGAAGCAGAAGAAAAAGAATAAGCAAAAGAAGCAGAAGCAGAAGCAGTGGGAGAAGCAGAAGAAGGAGAAGGAGAAGGAGCAGAAGAAGGAGAAGCAGAAGCAGAAAGAGAAGCAGAAACAGAAGGAGAACACGAAGGAGAAGCAGGAGAATCAGAAGAAGCAGAAGTAGAAGCAGAAAGAGGAGAAGAAGGAGAAGCAGAAGTAGAATCAGAAGAAACAGAAGAAGAAGAAGCAGAAGAAACAGAAGCAAAAGTAACAGAAGAAGGAGAAGAACAGAAGCAGAAGCAGAAGGAGAAGCAGAGGCAGAAGGAGAAGCAGAAAGAGAAGCAGGAGAAGCATAAGAAGCAGGAGAAGCAGAAGAAGAAGACGAAGAAGGCGAAAGAGAAGGATTAGGAGTAGGAGAAGCAAAAGGATAAGCAGAAGCAGAAAGAGACGCAGAAGGAGAAGCAGCACGAGAAGTAGGAGAAGCAGGAGAAGCAGAAGCAGGAGAAGCAGAAGAAACAGAAGACGCAGAAGCAGAATGAGAAGCAGAAGGGGAAATTGAAGCAGAAGCAGAAGGAGAAGCAGAAGCAGAAGGAGAAGCAGAAGAAGGAGAAGGAGAAGAAGAAAGAGAAGCAGAAAGAGAAGCAGAAAGAGAAGCAGAACGAGAAGCAGGAGAAGCAGAAGCAGAAGAAACAGTAGGAGAAGAAGCAGAAGCAGAAGGAGAAGCAGAAACAGAAGTAAAAGCAGAAAGAGAAGCAGGAGAAGCAGAAGAAGCAGCAGCAGGAGAAGCAGAAGCAGAAGAAGCCGAAGAAGCAGAAGCAGAACCTGAAGCAGAAGGAGAAGCAGGAGGAGCAGAAGAAGCAGAATCTGGAGAAGCAGAAGGAGAAGCAGAAGCAGAAAGAGAAGCAAAAGCAGAAGGAGAAGCAGAAGAAACAGAAGAAGCAGAGGCAGTAGCAGAAGAAGCAGAAGATGTAGAAGCAGAAGGAGAAGCAGAAGGAAAAGCAGAAGAACGAGAAGGAGAAGGAGAAACAGAAGGAGAAGCAGAAAGAGAAGCAGAAGAAGGAGCAGGAGAAGGAAAAGCAGCAGGAGAAGCAGAAAGAGCAGCAGAAGGAGAAGCAGGAGATGCAGAAACAGGAGAAGCATAAGCAGAACAAACAGGAGAAGGACAAGAAGCAGAAGGAGAAGCAGAAACAGAAGGAGAAGCAGAAAGAGAAGGAGGGGAAGCAGAAGAAGCAGAAGCAGGAGAAGCAGAAGCATAAGAATCCGAAGAAGCAGAAGCAGAACCTGAAGCAGAAGGAGAAGCAGAAGAAGCAGAATCTGGAGAAGCAGAAGGAGAAGCAGAAGGTGAAGCTGAAAGAGAAGCAGAATAAGAAGAAGCAGAAGGAGAATAAGAAGGAGAAGCAGAAGAAGGAGAAGGAGAAGCAGAAGCAGAACAAGATGCAGAAGGAGAAGCAGGAGAAGCAGAAGAAGCAGAAGCAGAAGGAGAAGCAGGAAAAGCAGAAGAAGCCCAAGCAAAAGGAGAAGCAAAAGAAGGAGAAGGAGAAGCAGAGGCAGAAGAAGAAGCAAAAGGACAAGCACAAGCAGAAGGAGATGCAGAAGGAGAAGCGGGAGAAGCAGAAGAAGCAGAAGCTGAAGGAGAAGCAGAAGTAGGAGAAGGAGAAGGGGGAGAAGCAGAAGGACAAGCAGAAGCGGAATGAGAAGCAGAAAGAGAAGCAGGAGAAGTACAAGATGCAGAAGCAGGAGAAGCCGAAAGAGAAGAAGTAGAAGAAGCAGAAACTGAAGCAGAAGGAGAAGCAGAAGCAGAAGGAGAAGCAGCAGAAGAAGTAGAACCAGAAATTCAGGCAGGAGAAACAGAAGAAGCAGAAGCAGAAAGAGAAGCAAAAAGAGAAGCAGAAAGAGAAGTAGAAGAAGCAGCAGAAGGAGACGCAGCAGAAGAAGCAGAAAAACAAGCAGGAGAAGCAGAGGCAGAAAGAGAAGTAGAAGCAGAAGAATCAGAAGAAGCAGAAGCAGAAGAAGAAGCAGTAGAAGCATAAGAAGCAGAAGCAGGAGAAGCAGAAGCAGAAGAAATAAAGAAGCATAAGATGCAGAAGCCGAAGCAGAGGGAGAAACAGAAGAAGGAGAAGGAGCAGCAGAAGGTGAAGCAGAAGGAGATGCAGAAGGAGAAAGAGAAGCAGAAACAGAAGGAGAAGGAGGAGGAGAAGTTGGAGAATCAGAAGAAGCAGAAGCAGAAGCAGAAAGAGAAGCAGAAGAAGGAGAAGGAGAAGCAGAAGTAGAAGGACAAACAGGAGAAGCAGAAGAAGCAGAAGCGGGAGAAGCAGCAGCAGAAGAAGAAACAGAAGAAGGAGAAGGAGCGGAAGGAGAAGCAGAAGTAGAAGGAGAAGCAGAAAGAGAAGCAGAAGAAGCAGTAGCAGGAGAAGCAGAAGGAGAAGAAACAGAAGAAGCCCAAGAAGCAGAAGGAGAACCTGAAGCAGAAGGGGAAGCAGAAGCAGCAGAAGCTGGAAAAGCAGAAGCAGAAGAAATAGAACAAGCAGAAGAAGCAGTAGCAGAAGCAGAACGAGAAGCAGAAAAAGAAGAAGGAGAAAGAGAAGCAGTAGGAGTAGGAGGAGCAGAAGCATAATTCGAAGCAGAAAGAGAAGCAGAAGGAGAAACAGAAGAAGCAGAAACAGGAGAAGAAGAAGCAGAAGCAGAATGAGAAGCACAAGAAGGAGAAATTGAAGGAGAAGGAGAATGAGACGGAGAAGCAGAAAGAGAAGTAGGAGAAGCAGAAGAAGAAGAAGCAGGAGAAGCAGAAGCAGAAGAAATAGAAGAAGAAGAGCAGAAGCAGAAGCAGAAGGAGAAGGAGAAGCAGAAGAAGCAGAAGCTGAAGCAAGAAGAAGAAACAGAAAAAGCAGAAGAAGCAGAAGAAGAAGCAGCAGGAGAAGCAGAAGAAGAAGAAGGAGAAGGAGAACGAGAAGTATTAGGAGTAGGAGAAACAGAAGGATAAGCAGAAGCAGAAAGAGAAGGAGAATGAGAAGGAGAAGCAGAAGAAGCATAAGCAGGAGAAGCAGAAGCAGAATGAAAAGCAGAAGAAGGATAAATTGAAACAGAAGAAGATGCAGAATAAGAAGCAGAAGCAGAAGGAGAAGCAGATGAAGGAGAAGGAGAAGCAGAAGGATAAGCATAAAGAGAAACAGAAGGAGAAGCAGGAGAAGCAGAAGCAGGAGAAGCAGAAGCAGAAGAAGGAGAAGAAGAAGAAGCAGAAAGAGAAGTAGAAACAGAAGGAGAAGCAGAAATAGAAGGAGAAGAAGCCGAAGAAGCAGAAGCAGAACCTGAAGCACAAGGAGAATCAGGAGAAGCAGAAGAAGCAGAATCTGGAGAAGAAGAAGGAGAACCAGAAGGAGAAGTAGAAGCAGAAAGAGAAGCAAAAGCAGAAGGAGAAGCAGAAGGAGAAACCGAAGAAACAGAAGAAGCAGAAGCAGTAGCAGAAGAAGCTGAAGATGCAGAAGCAGAAAGAGAAGCAGAAGGAATAGCAGAAGAACGAGAAGGAGAAGGAGAAACAGAAGGAGAAGCAGAAGGATAAGCAGAAAGAGAATCAGGAAAAGCAGAAGAAGCAGAAGCAGACGGAGAAGCAGCAGAAGAAGAAACAGAAGAAGGAGAAGGAGCAGAAGCCGAAGGAGAAGCAGTAGCACAAGGAGAAGCAGAAAGAGAAGCAGGAAAAGCAGAAGAAGCAGAGGCAGGAGAAGCAGAAGCAGAAGAAACAGGAGAAGGACAAGAAGCAGAAGCAAAAGGAGAAGCAGAAACAGAAGATGAAGCAGAAGATAAGGAGGGGAAGCAGAAGAAGCAGAAGCAGGAGTAGCAGAAGCATAAGAATCCGAAGAAGCAGAAGCAGAACCTGAAGCAGAAGGAGAAGCAGGAGAAGCAGAAGCAGAATCTGGAGAAGCAGAATGACAAGCTGAAGGAGAAGCAGAAGCAGAAAGAGAATCAAAAGCAGAAGGAGAAGCAGAAGAAACAGAAGAAGCAGAAGCAGTAGCAGTTGCAGCAGAAGGAGAAGCAGAAGGAAAAGCAGGAGAACAAGAAGGAGAAAGAGAAACAGAAGCAGAAGGAGAAGGAGAATCAGAAGGAGAAGCTGAAGAAGCAGAAGGAGAAGCAGAAGGAGAAACACAAGCAGAAGAAGCAGCACAAGGAGAAGCAGAAGCAGAAGAAGATGCATAAGGAGAAGCAGGAGAAGCAGAAGAAGCAGAAACAGAAGGAGAAGTAGAAGTAGGAGAAGGAGAAGGAAGAGCCGCAGAAGCAATAGGAGAAGCAGAAGGAGAAGCAGAAGCAGAATGAGAAGAAGAAAGAGAAGGAGTGGAAGCAGAAGAAGCAGGAAAAGAAGAAGCAGAATAAAGAGAAGAAGAAGAAGAAGAAGAAGAAGAAGAAGAAGAAGAAGAAGAAGAAGAAGAAGAAGAAGAAGAAGAAGAAGAAGAAGAAGAAGAAGAAGAAGAAGAAGAAGAAGAAAAAGAAGAAGAAGAAGAAAGAGAAGCATAAGGAGAAGAATTAGAAGCAGAAGAAGCAGAAGAAGCAGAAGCAGAAGCAGAAGAAAAAGAATAAGCATAAGAAGAAGAATCAGAGGGAGAAGCAGAAGAAGGGAAAGGAGCAGCAGAAGGAGAAGCAGAAGGAGAATCAGAAGGAGAAGAAGAAGGAGAAGCAGAAGCAGAAGAAGAAGCAGAAGAAGAAGCAGAAGCAGAAGACAATGCAGAAGGAGAAGCAGGAGAAGCAGAAGAAGCAGAAGCAGAACGAGAAGCAGAAGTAGGAGATGGAGAAGGAAGGGCAGCAGAATCAATAGGAGAACAGAAGGAGAAGCAGAAGCAGAATGAGAAGCAGAAAGAGAAGCAGTAGAAGCAGAAGAAGCAGGAAAAGCAGAAGCAGAAGAAAGAGAAGAAGAAGAAGAAGAAGAAGAAGAAGAAGAAGAAGAAGAAGAAGAAGAAGAAGAAGAAGAAGAAGAAGAAGAAGAAGAAGGAGAAGAAGGAGAAGCATAAAGAGAAGCAGTAGAAGCAGAAGAAGCAGAAGCAGGAGAAGCAGAAGCAGAAGAAAAAGAATAAGCAAAAGAAGCAGAAGCAGAAGCAGTGGGAAAAGCAGAAGAAGGAGAAGGAGAAGGAGCAGCAGAAGGAGAAGCAGAAGCAGAAAGATAAGCAGAAACAGAAGGAGAACAAGAAGGAGAAGCAGGAGAATCAGAAGAAGCAGAAGTAGAAGCAGAAAGAGGAGAAGAAGGAGAAGCAGAAGTAGAATCAGAAGAAACAGAAGAAGAAGCAGAAGAAACAGAAGCAAAAGAAACAGAAGAAGGAGAAGAGCAGAAGCAGAAGGAGAAGCAGAAGCAGAAGGAGAAGCAGAAGCAGAAGGAGAAGCAGAAAGAGAAGCAGGAGAAGCAGAAGAAGCAGGAGAAGCAGAAGCAGAAGAAACAGGAGAAGCCGAAGTAGCAGAAGCAGAATCTGAAACAGTAGGAGAAACAGAAGAAGCACAATCTGAAGCAGAAGCAGAAGAAACAGTAATAGTTGAATAAGCAGAAGCAAAGCAGCAAGAGAAGCAGAAGAAAAATAAGTCGGAGAAGGCGAGAGAGAAGGATTAGGAGTAGGAGAAGCAAAAGGATAAGCAGAAGCAGAAAGAGACGCAGAAGGAAAAGCAGCATGAGAAGTAGGAGAAGCAGGAGAAGCAGAAGCAGGAGAAGCAGAAGAAACAGAAGACGCAGAAGCAGAATGAGAAGCAGAAGGAGTAATTAAACAGAACCAGAAGGAGAAGCAGAAGCAGAAGGAGAAGCAGAAGAAGGAGAAGGAGAAGCAGAAAGAGAAGCAGAAAGAGAAGCAGAACGAGAAGCAGGAGAAGCAGAAGCAGGAGAAGCAGAAGCAGAAGAAACAGAAGAAACAGAAGAAGGAGAAGAAGCAGAAGCAGAAGGAGAAGCAGAAACAGAAGGAAAAGCAAAAAGAGAAGCAGGAGAAGTAGAAGAAGCAGCACAGGAGAAGCAGAAGCAGAAGAAGCCGAAGAAGCAGAAGCAGAACCTGAAGCAGAAGGAGAAGCAGGAGAAGCAGAAGAAGCAGAATCTGGAGAAGCAGAAGCAGAAAGAGAAGCAGAAGCAGAAGGAGAAGCAGAAGGGGACGCAAAAGAAACAGAAGAAGCAGAGGCAGTAGCAGAAGAAGCAGAAGATGCAGAAGGAGAAGCAGAAGGAAAAGCAGAAGAACGAGAAGGAGAAGGAGAAACAGAAGGAGAAGCAGAAAGAGAAGCAGAAGAAGGAGCAGGAGAAGGAAAAGCAGCAGGAGAAGCAGAAAGAGCAGCAGAAGGAGAAGCAGGAGATGCAGAGACAGGAGAAGCAGAAGCAGAAGCAGAAGAAACAGGAGAAGGACAAGAAGCAGAAGCAGAAGGAGAAGCAGAAACAGAAGCAGAAGCAGAAAGAGAAGGAGGGGAAGCAGAAGAAGCAGAAGCAGGAGAAGCAGAAGCATAAGAATCCGAAGAAGCAGAAGCAGAACCTGAAGCAGAAGGAGAAGCTGGAGAAGCAGAAGAAGCAGAATCTGGAGAAGCAGAATGAGAAGCAGAAGGAGAAGCAGAAGCAGAAAGAGAATCAAAAGCAGAAGGAGAAGCAGAAGAAACAGAAGAAATAGAAGCAGTAGCAGTTGTAGCAGAAGCAGAACGAGAAGCAGAAGAACAAGAAGGAGAAGGAGAAACAGAAGGAGAAGCAGAAGGAGAAGCAGAATGTGAAGCAGGGAAAGCAGATGAAGAAGAAGCAGAAGGAGAATCAGAAGGAGAAGCAGAAGAAGGAGAAAGAGAAGCAGAAGAAGATGAAGAATGAGAAGCAGAAGAAGCAGAAGCAGAAGGAGAAGAAGGAAAAGCAGAAGAAGAAGAAGCAAAAGGAGAAGCAAAAGAAGGAGAAGCAGAAGCAGAAGAAGAAGCATAATGACAAGCACAAGCAGAAGGAGATGCAGAAGGAGAAGTAGGAGAAACAGAAGAAGCAGAAGCTGAAGGAGAAGCAGAAGTAGGAGAAGGAGAAGGAGGAGAAGCAGAAGGAGAAGAAGAAGCGTAATGAGAAGCAGAAAGAGAAGCAGGAGAAGCACAAGAAAAAGAAGCAGGAGAAGCCGAAAGAGAGGAAGCAGAAGAAGCAGAAACAGAAGCAGAAGTAGAAGCAGAAGCAGAAGTAGAAGCAGCAGAAGAAGTAGAACTAGAAATTCAGGCAGGAGAAACAGAAGAAGCAGAGCAGAAGCAGAAGGAGAAGCTAAAAGAGAAGCAGAAGAAGAAGTAGAAGAACCAGCAGTAGGAGAAGCAGCAGAAGAAGCAGAAAAACAAGCAGGAGAAGCAGAAGCAGAAAGAGAAGCAGAAGCAGAAGAAGCAGAAGAAGAAGAAGAAGAAGAAGAAGCAGTAGAAGCATAAGAAGCAGAAGCAGGAGAAGCAGAACCAGAAGAAAAAGAAGAAGCATAAGAAGCAGAAGCAGAGTGAGAAACAGAAGAAGGAGAAGGAGCAGCAGAAGGTGAAGCAGAAGGAGATGCAGAAGCAGAAAGAGAAGCAGAAACAGA
>NW_012291648.1:0-2215 GCF_000151885.1 Dipodomys ordii | reverse complement strand
CTCTGTGTCCCGCTGTGTCCCCCGCTGTGTCCCGCTGTGTCCCTTGCTGTGTCCCCGAGGTGTCCCGCTGTGTCCCGCTGTGTCCCGCTGTGACCGTGTTGAGTCCCGCTGTGTCCCCGCTGTGTCCCGCTTTGTCATCGCTGTGTCCCCTGCTGTGTCCCAACTGTGTCCTGCTGTGTTCCGCTGTGTCCTCGCTGTGTCTCCCGTAGTGTCCCCAGTGTCCCCCCTGTGTCCCCCGCTGTGTCCCGCTGTGTCCCTCTGTGTCCCCTGCTGTGTACCCTGCTCTTTCCCACTGTGTCCCCCGCTGTGTCCCGCTGTGCACTGCTGTGTCCCCCGCTGAGTCCCGCTGTGTCCCCGCTGTGTCCCAATGTGTCCTCGCTGTGTCTCCCGCTGTGTCCCACTGTGTCCCCTCTGTGTCCCCCGATGTGTCCACTGCTGTGTCCACTGCTCTGTCCCCACTGTGTCCCACTGTGCCCCGCTGTGTCCCCGCTGTGTGCCTGCTGTATCCCGCTGTGTACCCTGCTGTGTCCAGCTGTGTCACCCCTGTGTCACGCTGTGTCCCCTCTCTGTTCCCCGCTGTCCCCTGCTGTGTCCCCCGCTATGTCGCGTTGTGTCCCGCTGTGTCCCCTGCTTTGTCCCGCTGTGTCCCCGCAGTGTCCCCGCTGTGTCCCGCTGTGTCACATTGTGTCCCGTGGTGTTCCGCTTTGTCCCCTGCTGTGTCCCCCGCTGAGTCCCACTTTGTCCCCGTTGTGTCCTGGTGTGTCCCCCGCTCTGTCCCCTGCTGTGTCCTGCTGTGCCCCCGCTGTTGCCCGCTGTATGCCCGCATTGTCCCCGCTGTGTCTGCTGTGTCCTGCTGTGTTCCGTGGTGTCCCGTTTGTCCCCCACTGTGTCCCCGCTGAGTCCCCGCTGTTTCCCCGCTGTGTCCCGCTGTGTCCTCGCTGTGTCCCCCGCTGTGTCCTGCTCTGTTCCCCGTTGTGTCTCCCGCTTTGTCCCCGCTGTGACACGCTGTGTCCCCGCAGTGTCCCCGCTGTGTCCTGCTGTGTCACACTGTGTCCCGTGGTGTTCCGCTTTGTCCCCTGCTGTGTCCCCCGCTGAGTCCCACTTTGTCCCCGTTGTGTCCTGGTGTGTCCCCCGCTCTGTCCCCTGCTGTGTCCTGCTGTGCCCCCGCTGTTGCCCGCTGTATGTCCGCATTGTCCCCGCTGTGTCTGCTGTGTCCCGCTGTGTTCCGTGGTGTCCCGTTTGTCCCCCACTGTGTCCCCGCTGAGTCCCCGCTGTGTCCCCGCTGTGTCCCGCTGTGTCCTCGCTGTGTCCCCCGCTGTGTCCTGCTATGTTCCCCGCTGTGTCTCCCGCTTTGTCCCCGCTGTGACCCGCTGTGTCCCCCCAGTGTTCCCCGCTGAGTTCCGCTGTGTCCCCCGCTGTGTCCCCCGCTGTGTCCTGCTGTGTCATCGTTGTGTTCCCCGCTGTGTCCCGCTGTGTCCCCGCTGTGACCCGCTGTGTCCTCGCTGTGTCCCCCGCTGACTACCGCGTTGTCCCACGCTGTGACCCGCTGTGTCCTCGCTGTGTCCCACGCTGTGTACCACTGTGTCACCACTGTGTCCCCTGCTGTGTGCCGCTGTGTTCCGCTGTGTCCCCCGCTGTGTTCCCCGTTGTGTCCCGCTGTGTCCCCGGCTGTGACCCGCTGTATCCTCGCTGTGTCCCGCTGTGTCCTCGCTGTGTCCCCCGCTGTGTCCTGCTCTGTTCCCCGCTGTGTCTCCCGCTTTGTCCCCGCTGTGCCCCGCTGTGTCCCACTGAGTCCCAGTGTGTCCCCCTATGTCCCCCACCGTGTCCCCTTGTGTCCCCAGCTGTGTACCCCGCTGTGTCCCGCTGTGTCCCCGCTGTATCGACGCTGTGTCCCGCTGGGTCCCGCTGTGTCCTCTCAGTGTACCCCGCTGTTTCCCAATGTGTCCCCGCTGTGTCCCTCCCTGTGTTCTGCTGTGTCCCCCACTGTGTCCCGCTGTGTCCTCCCTGTGTCCCCTGCTGTGTCCTGCTTTGTCCCCCCGGTGTGTCCCGCTGTGTCCCCTGCTGTGTCCCTCGCTGTGTCCCTGCTGTGCCCCGCTGTGTCCCGCTGTGTCCCGCTGTGTCCCTCTGTGTCCCCTGCTGTGTCCCATGTGTCCCAATGTGTCCCCTGCTGTGTCCCTGCTGTGTCCGCGCTGTGTGCCCGCTGTGTCCCGCTTTG
>NW_012291647.1:0-6704 GCF_000151885.1 Dipodomys ordii | reverse complement strand
GTGTGTGTATTGCGCGTGCGTGTGCTGGTGTGTGCGCGGGTGTGGGTGTGTAGACAAATATAATATTTACTTTCTTGAAAAGAAGGAATACTGTGTAACCATCAAAGTCCCATGATGAAGAGAACGATTCCCATTTGTTTTCTCTGCCCCGGGATAAACGAGAAAGCTTCCAGGTCTGAATTCCTTCACCCTCTCTCTCCTTCCTATTTGAAAAGATACCCCACCCCAAGCCCATCAGATTTCAGACCATTTTGGGTCTTTTAAAATTCTAATTTTGCTTCTTTATGTCTTTATTGCTCCTTTGATACAGAAATTGAAAAAAAAAGAGGGGAAAAAAGGACATAGGAAAGAACAACTGAGAGCTATAATTATGAAGATTCAATTTAATTTTAGAGCTTGTGGACAGAAGGGAAAAAAAAAAAAGAAAGGAGAAGCCACAAAAGAAGGAACCAAATTAATTTAGCAGGGAAGCATTGCATGAAATATTGTTGAAGTTTAATAACCATGCAAAGACAGATGATATGTGTGGAAAAATTAGTTGTAGGGCTTCATAATGGTCTATTAATATTTCCTACAGGCGCAAAAACCTTTTCCTGAATAATTGTGACAAAGTAAGCGTTTGAGAGAGAGAGAGTTGGTGGGGGTGGGCGTCCCCGACTGTATCGACGCTGTGTCCCGTTGTGTCCCGCTGTGTCCTCGCTGTGTTCCCCACTGTGTCCCGCTGTGTCCCCCGCTGTGTCCCCCGCTGTGTCCTCACTGTGTCCCCTGTTGTGTCCCGCTGTGTCCTCACTGAGTAGCCCACTGTGTCCCACTGTGTCCCCCGCTGTCCCCCGCTGTAGCCCGCTGTGTCCCGCTGTGTCCCTCGCTTTATCTTGCTGTGTCCCGCAGTGTTCCTGCTGTGTCCCGCTGTGTAACACTGTGTCCCGTAGTGTCCCATTTTGTCCCACGCTCTGTCCCCAGCTGCGTCCCCCGCTGTGACCCACTGTGTCCCGCTGTGTCCCCCGCTGTGTCCCCACTGTGTGCCCCCTGTGTCCCACTGTGTACCCCGCTGTGTCCAGCTGTGTTCCCGCTGTGTCCCGCTGTGACCCGCTGTGTTCCCAGCTGTGTCCTGCTGTGTACCCCTCTGTGTCCCCCTCTGTGTCCCGCTGTGTTCCCCGCTGTGTCCCGCTGTGTCCCCCGCTGTGTCCCTGCTGTGTCCCCGCTGTGTCCTGCTGTATACTGCTGTGTCCCCCGCTGAGTCCCGCTGTGTCCCCGCTGTGTCCCGCTGTGTTCCCCATGTGTCCCCCGCTGTGTCCCACCATGTCCCACTGTGTCCACCACTGTTTCCCCAGCTGTGTCCGGCTGTGTCCCCCTCTGTGTGCCACTGTGTCCCGCTATGTCCCCCGCTTTGTCCTGCTGTGTCCCCGCAGTGTCCCCGCTGTGTCCCGCTGTGTCCCGCTCTGTCCCTGTTGTGTCCCGCTGTGTCCTGCTGTGTCCTCGCTGTGTCCCCCGCTGTCTCCCGCTCTGTCCCCTGCTACGTCTCACGATTTGTCCTCGCTGTGTCCCCACTGTGTCCTGCTGTGCCCCCACTGTGTCCCGTTGTGTCCACAGATGTGTACCACGCTGTGTAACGCTGTATCCCCGCTGTATCGACGCTGTGTCCCGCTGTGTCCCGCTGTGTCCTCGCTGTGTTCCCCACTGTGTCCCGCAGTGTCCCGCGCTGTGTCCCCCGCTGTGTCCTCGCTGGGTCCCCTGCTGGGTCCCGCTGTGTCCTCACTGGGTCCTCCGCTGTGTCCCGCTGTGTCCCCCGCTGTGTCCCGCTGTGTCCTCGCTGGGTCCCCCACTGTGTCCCGCTGTGTCCCTCGCTGTGTCCCGCTGTGTCCCGCTCTGTCCCCGCTGTATCGACCCTGTGTCCCGCTGGGTTCTGCTGTGTCCTCGCTGTGTCCACCGCTGTGTCCCGCTGTGTCCACCGCTGTGTCCCGCTGTGTCCACCGCTGTGTCCCGCTGTGTCCACCGCTGTGTCCCGCTGTGTCCCCCGCTGTCTCCCGCTCTGTCCCCCGCTTCGTCTCACGATTTGTCCTCGCTGTGTCCCACTGTGTCCCACTGTGTCCCGCTGTGCCCCCACTGTGTCCCGTTGTGTCCACAGATGTGTACCACGCTGTGTAAGGCTGTATCCCAGCTGTATCGACACTGTGTCCCGCTGTGTCCCGCTGGGTCCTCGCTTGGTCGACCGCTGTGTCCCGCTGTTTCCCCCGCTGTGTCCCGCTGTGTCCTCGCTGTGTCCCCCGCTGTCTCCCGCTCTGTCCCCCGCTGTGTCTCACGCTTTGTCCCCGCTGTGTCCCACTGTGTTCCGCTGTGTCCCGCTGTGCCCCCACTGTGTCCCGTTGTGTCCACAGCTGTGTACCACGCTGTGTAATGCTGTGTCCCCGCAGTATCGACGCTGTGTCCCGCTGGGTCCCGCTGTGTCCTCGCTGTGTTCACGGCTGTGTCCCGCAGTGTCCCCCGCTGTGTCCCCCGCTGTGTCCTCGCTGTGTTCCCCGCTGTGTCCCACTGTGTCCTCGCTGGGTCCCCCACTGTATCCCGCTGTGTCCCTCGCTGTGTCCCGCTGTGTCCTGCTCTGTCCCTGCTGTGTCCCGCTGTGACTTGCTGTGTCCTCGCTGTGTCCCCCGCTGTCTCCCGCTCTGTCCCCCGCTACGTCTCAAGATTTGTCCTCGCTGTGTCCCACTGTGTCCTGCTGTGCCCCCACTGTGTCCCGTTGTGTCCACAGATGTGTACCACGCTGGGTAACGCTGTATCCCCGATGTATTGACGCTGTGTCCCGCTGTGTTCTGCTGTGTCCTCGCTGTGTTCCCCACTGTGTCCCGCAGTGTCCCCCGCTGTGTCCCCCGCTGTGTCCTCGCTCTGTCCCCCGCTGTGTCCCGCTGTGTCCTCGCTGGGTCCTCTGTTTCCCGCTGTGTCCCCCGCTGTGTCCCACTGTGTCCTCGCTGGGTACCCCACTGTGTCCCGCTGTGTCCTCGCTGTGTCCCCCGCTGTGTCCTGCTGTGTCCTCGCTGGGTCCCCCGCTGTGTCCCGCTGTGTCCCACTGTGTCCCGCTCTGTCCCTGCTGTGTCCCGCTGTGTCCTGCTGTGTCCTCGATGTGTCCCCCGCTGTCTCCCGCTCTGTCCCCCGCTTCGTCTCACGATTTGTCCTCACTGTGTCCCACTGTGTCCCGCTGTGTCCCGCTGTGCCCCCACTGTGTCCCGTTATGTCCACATATGTGTACCACGCTGTGTAACGCTGTATCCCCGCTGTATCGACGCTGTGTCCCGCTGTGTCCTCGCTGTGTTCCCCGCTGTGTCCCGCTGTGTCCCGCTCTGTCCCTGCTGTGTGCCGCTGGGCCCTGCTGTGTCCTACCCTGTTTCCCCGCTGTCTCCCGCTCTGTCCCCCGCTGTATCTCACGATTTGTCTTCGTTTTGTCCCACTGTGTCCCGCTGTGTCCCGCTGTGCCCCCACTGTGTCCCCTTGTGTCCACAGATGTGTACCACACTGTTTAACGCTGTATCACCGCTGTATCGACGCTGTGTCCCGCTGGGTCCCGCTGTGTCCTCGCTGTGTTCCCTGCTGTGTCCCGCTGTGTCCCCCGGTGTGTCCCCCGCTGTTTTCCTGTCTGTGTCCCCCGCTGTGTCCTGCTGTGTCCTCGCTGGGCCCCCCGCTGTTTCCCGCTGGGTACCCCGCTGTGTCCCGCTGTGTCCCCTGCTGTGTACCCTGCTTTGTCCCGCTGTGTTCCCCGCTGTGTCCCGCTGTGTCCCCCGCTGTGTCCCGCTGTGTCCTCGCTGTGTCCCGCTCTGTCTCCCCCTTGTCCCCGCTGTGTCTCGCTGTGTCCCGTGGTGTCCCGCTTTGTCCCCCGCTGTGTCCGCCGCTGAGTCCCCGCTGTGTCCCCGCTGTGTCCCACTCTGTCCTCCCTGTGTCCCCCGCTGTGTCCCGCTGTGTCCCCTGCTGTGTCCTGCTGTGTCTACTGCTGTGTTCCTGCTGTGTCCAGCTGTGTCCCGCTGTGTCCCCCTGTTTCCTCACTGTGTCCCACGCTGTGTTCCGCTGAGTACTTGCTGTGTCCCCCGATGTGTCCCGTTTTGTCCCCAGCCGTGTACCCCGCTGTGGCCCACTCTGACCCCGCTGTATCGACGCTGTGTCCCGCTGGGTCCCGCTGTGTCCTCGCTGTGTCCACCGCTGTGTCCCGCTGTGTTCCGCTGTGTCCCCCGCTGTGTCCTGATGTGTCCCGCTTTGTCCCACTGTGTCCCTGATGTGACCCTCAATGTCCCGGTGTGTCCCCGCTGTGGCCCCGCTGTGTCTGGCTGTGTATACCCCGCTTTGTCCAGCTTTGTCCCCGCTGGGTCCCGCTGTGTCCTCGCTGTGGTCCCTGTTGTGTCCCGCTCTGTCCCCCGCTGTGTCCCCCGCTGTGTCCTGCTGTGTCCCATGCTGTGTCCCGTTTTGTCCCGCTGTGTCCCTCGCTGTGTCCCTGCTGTGTCCCCGCTGTGTCACGCTGTGTCCCGCTGTGTCCTGTTGTGTCCCACTGTGACCCTGCTGAGTCCCCCTATGTTCCGCTGTGTCCCGCTGTGTCGTCACTCTGTCCCCCGCTGTATCCCCTGCTGTGTCCCGCTGTGTCCCGCTTTGTCCCGCTGTATCCCGCTGTGTCCCCGCTGTGCGCCCGCTCTGTCCCGCTGAGTACACCGCTGTGTCCAACTGTGTCCCCGCTGTGTCCCGCTGTGTCCCCTCTCTCTCCCCTGCTGTCCCCCGCTGTGTCCCCCGCTGTGTCCTGCTGTGTCCCGCTGTGTCCCTGGGTGTGTTCTCCTGTGTCCATGCAGTGCCCCCGCTGTGTCTCGCTGTGTCACACTGTGTCCGTGGTGTCCGGGTTTGTCACCCGCTGTGTCCCCCGCTGAGTCCGGCTGTTTCCCCGCTGTGTCCCAATGTGTCCTCGCTGTGTCCCCCGCTGTGTCCCGCAGTGTCTCCCCTGTGTCCCCCGCTGTGTCCCGCTGTGTCCCGCTGTGTCCCGTGCTGTGTACCCTGCTGTGTCCCGTTGTGTCCCCAGCTGTGTACCCCGCTGTGTCCCTCTGTGTCCCCGCCATTATCGACGCTGTGTCCCGCTGTGTCCCGCTGTGTCCTCGCTGTGTCTACCGCTGTGTCCCGCTGTGTCCTCGCTGTGTCCCCCGCTGTGTCCCTTTGTGTCCCCAGCTGTGTACCCCGCTGTGTTCTGCTGTGTCCCCGCTGTATCGACGCTGTGTCCTGCTGGGTCCCGCTGGGTCCTCACTGTGTTCCCCATTGTGTCCCGCTGGGTCCTCGCTGTGTTCCCCGTTGTGTCCCGCTGTGTCCCCTGCTGTGTCCCCGCTGTGTTCCTGCTGTGTCCCTGCTGTGTTGCCGCTGTGTCCTGCTGTGTCCTCGCTGTGTCCCACGCTGTGTTCCTCTGTGTCCCCCGCTGTGTCCCGGTGTGTCCCGCTGTGTCCTCACTGTGTCCCGCTGTGTCCCCCGCTGTGTCCCGCTGTGTCCCGCTGTGTCCCTGCTGTGACCCTCTCTGTCCCCGCTATATTGACGCTGTGTCCCGGTGTGTCCCGCTGTGTCCGCGCTGTGTTTCCGGCTGTGTCCCGCTGTGTACCCCTCTGTGTCCCCCGCTGTGTCCCGCTGTGTCCCCTCTCTGTCCCCTACTGACCCCCGATGTGTCCCCTGCTGTGTCTTGCTCTGTCGCCCGCTTTGTCCCGCTGTGCCCCTGCAGTGTCCCCGCTGTGTCCCACTGTGTCACACTGTGTCCCGTGTTGTCCCGCTTTGTCCCCCGCTGTGACCTCGCAGTGTTTCCCGCTGTGTCCCGCTGTGTCCTCGCTATGTTCCCCGCTGTGTCTTGCTGTGTCCCCCGTTGTGTCCACCACTGTGTCCTCGCTGTGTCCCCCGCTTTGTCCAGCTGTGTCCTCGCTGGGTCCCCCGCTGTGTCCCTCTGTGTCCCCCGCTGTGTTCCGCTGTGTCTGACTGTGTCCCGCTCTGTCCCCGCTGTGTCCCGCTGTGTCCCTCTGTTTCCCCGCTGTGTGCCCGCTTTGTCCCGCTGTGTACCCCGCTGTGTCCAGCGGTGTCCTTTTGTGTCACGCTGTTTCCCCGCTGTGTCCCTGCTGTGTCCCTCTGTGTACCTCGCTGTGTCCAGCTTTGTCCCCGCTGTGTCTCGCTGTGTCCCACGCTCTGTCCCACACTGTTTCCCGCAGTGTCCCCCGCTGTGTCCCGCTGTGTCCCCCGCTGTGTCCCACTGTTTCCCCCGCTGAGTCCCTGCTGTGTCACCGCTGTGTCCCGCTGTTTCCTCGCTGTGTCCCCTGCTGTCTCCCTCTCTGTCCCCCGCTGTGTCTCACGCTTTGTCCCCGCTGTGCTGTGTCCCACTGTGTCCCGCTGTGTCCGGCTGTGCCCCCACTGTGTCCCGGTGTGTCCACAGTGTGTACCACGCTGTGTAACGCTGTGTCCTCGCTGTGTTCCCCACTGTGTCCTGCTGTGTCCCCCGCTGTGTTCCCCGCTGTCTCCAGCTCTGTCCTCCGCTGTGTCTCACGCTTTGTCCCCGCTGTGTCCCACTGTGTCCCGCTGTGTCCAGCTGTGCCCCCACTGTGTCCCGTTGTGTCCACAGCTGTGTACCACGCTGTGTAACGCTGTGTGCCCGCTGTATCGACGCTGTGTCCCGCTGTGTCACCCCGCTGTGTCCTTGCTGTGTTCCTCGCTGTGTCCCGCTG
>NW_012291646.1:0-8937 GCF_000151885.1 Dipodomys ordii | reverse complement strand
TCACAGCTGGACACAGCGGGGGACATAGCATGGACACAGCGGGTCACAGCGGGGAGATAGTGTGGGACACAGCGGGGGACACAGCGGGATACAGAAGGACACAGCGAGGACACAGCGGGACACAGGAGGACACAGCGGGGACACAGCGGGGACACAGCACGGGACACAGTGGGACACAGCTGAGGATACAGTGTGGACACAGCAGGGACACTGCAGGACACAGCGTTTCACAGCGGGGAAATAGTGGGGGACACAGCGGGGGACACAGCAGGATACAGAAGGACACAGCCAGGACACAGCGGGGACATAGGGGGACACTGCGGGACACAGCGGGGACAAAGAGGGACATAGAGATTACACAGCGAGGACACACCAGGGACACAGCAGGACACAGCGTGGACACAACGGGGACATAGCGGGACACAGCGGGACCCAGCGAGGACACAGCGGGGACACAGCGGGACACAGCGTGGGACATAGAGGCGGACACAGCAGGACACAGCGGGCCACAGCGGGGACCCAGAAGGACACAGCGGGGGACACAACGGGGGAGAGCAGGCACACAGCGGGATACAGCGGGACACAGTGGGACACAGAGGGCCACAGCGGGGAACACAGCGGGACACACAGCGAGACACAGCGGGACACAGCAGGGGACACATCATGGACACAGCGGGTCACAGCGGGGAAATAGTGGGGGACACAGCGGGGGACACAGTGAGATACTGAAGGACACAGCGAGGACACAGCGGGACACAGGACACACAGCGGGGACACAGCGGGGACACAGCGGGGGAGACAGTGGGACACAGCGGGGATACAACGGGACTCAGCAGTTAAACAGCGATCACACACCAGGGACACAGCAGGACACAGCGGAGACACAGCAAGGACACAGTGAGACACAGCGAGGACACAGCGGGACACAGCGTGGGCTACAGCGGGGGACAGCGGTGACACACCCGCGGACAGCGCGGACACAGCGGGACACAGCGGGACACAGCGGGGGACACAGCGGGACACAGTGGGGGACACAGCGGGACACAGCTGGGGATAGAGCGAGGACACAGTGGGACACAGCGGGGGACACAGCGAGGACACAGCGTGACACAGCGGGGGACACAGAGGGACACAGGAGGACACAGCGGGGACACAGCGGGGATACAGCGGGGGACACAGTGGGACACAGCGGGGACACAGAGGGACTCAGCTGTTACACAGCGAAGACACACCAGGGACACAGCGGGACACAGCGGAGACACAGCAGGGACACAGTGAGACACAGCGAGGACACAGCGGGACACAGCGTGGGATACAGCAGGGGACACCGGTGACATGCCGGCGGACAGCGGGGACACAGCAGGACACAGCGGGACAAAGCAGGACACACAGCGGGGGACTGCGGGGACACACACGCGGACAGCGGGGACACAACGGGACACAGCGGTGGACATCGGGGACACAGCGGGCCACAGCGGGGACACAGTGGGGACACAGCAGGACACAGCGTGGGATATAGAGGCGGACACAGCAGGACACAGCGTGCCACAGCGAGGACACAGCAGGACACAGCGGGACACAGCGGGGGACACACCGGGGGAGAGCAGGCACACAGCGGGACACAGCTGGGCACAGCGGGACACAGCGGGGAACACAGCGGGACACACAGCGGGACACAGCGGGACACAGCGGGGGACACAGCATGGACACAGCGGGTCACAGAGGGGAAATAGTGGGGGACACAGCGGGGGACACAGCGGGATACAGAAGGACACAGCGAAGACACAGCGGGACACAGGAGGACACAGCGGGGACACAGCAGGGATTCCGCGGGGGACACAGCGGGGACACAGTGGGGACACAGCGGGGGACACAGTGGGACACAGCGGGGACACAGAGGGACTCAGCGGTTACACAGCGAGGACACACCAGGGACACAGCGGGACACAGCGGAGACACAGCAGGGACAAAGTGAGACACAGCGAGGACACAGCGGGACACAGCGTGGGATACAGCGGGGGACAGCGCTGACACACCCGCGGACAGCGGGACACAGCGGGAAAGAGCGGGGGACATAGCGGGACACAGTGGGGGACACAGCGGGGGACACAGCGGGACACAGCGGGGACACAGCGAGGATACAGTGGGATACAGCGGGGGACAAAGCGAGGACACAGCGGGACACAGCGGGGAACACAGCAGGGGACACAGGGGGATACTGCGGTGGTCACAGCGGGACACAGCGGGACACAGAGGGGACAAAACAGGGGACAAAGCATGGACACAGCGGGACACAGCGGGACAAAACAGGACACAGCTGGACACAGCGGGGACACAGCAGGGGACACAGCGGGGGACAACGGGGACACAGTCGGACACAGCGAGGACACAGCGGGGGACAGCGGGGACACAGCCGGACACAGCGAGGACACAGCGGGACACAGCGAAGACACAGCGGGACACAGAGGGGACACAGCGAGGGACAGCAGGGAGACACAGCGGGGACACAGCGGGGACACAGCAGAACACAGTGGGGACACAGCGGGGGCCCCAGGGAGACACAGCGGGCCACAGTGGGGACACATCGGTACACAGCGGGACACAGCCGGTACACAGCAATACACAGCGGGACACAGCGGGAAACACAACCGGAAACAGCGGGGGACACAGCGGGACACAGCGGGGGACACAGCGGGACACAGCGGGACACAGTGGGGACAGAGCGGGACACAGCGGGGACACAGCGATGGACACAGCGGGGCACAAAGTCAGACACCACGGGATACAGCGGAACATAGCGGGGACACAGCGGGGGACACAGCGGGTGACACAGCGGGGGACACAGTGGGTGACAGCGGTGACACAGCTGGGGACTGCGGGGACACACGAGGACACAGCGGGGGACAGCAGGGACACAGGGGGGACACAGCGAGACACAGCGGGGGACAAAGTCAGACACCACGGGATACAGCGGAATATAGCGGGGACACAGCGGGGGCCACAGCGGGGGCCACAGCGGGGGCCACAGCGGGGGCCACAGCGGGTGACAGCGGTGACACAGCTGGGGACAGCGGGGACACAACGGGGACACAGCGGGGACACAACGGGACACAACGGGGGACATCGGGGACACAGAGGGAGACAGCGGGACACAGCGGGAAACACAACCGGACACAGCGGGGGACACAGCGGGACACAGAGGGGGACACAGCGGGACACAGCGGGACACAGCGGGAGACACAGCATGGACACAGCGGGTCACAGCGGGGAAATAGTGGGGGACACAGCGGGATACAGAAGTACACAGCGAGGACACAGCAGGACACAGGACGACACAGCGGGTAGACAGCGGGGACAAAGCAGCGACACAGAGGAACACAGCGGGCCACAGTGGGGACACAGCAGGACACAGCGGGACACAGCGGGTGAAACACCGGGGGAGAGCAGGCACACAGCGGGACACAGCGGGACACAGCTGGGCACAGCGGGACACAGCGGGGAACACAGCGGGACACACAGCGGGACACAGCGGACACAGCGGGGGACACAGCATGGACACAGCGGGTCACAGCGGGGAAATAGTGGGGGACACAGCGGGGGACACAACGGGATACAGAAGGACACAGCGAGGACACAGCGGGACACAGGAGGACACAGCGGGGACACAGCAGGGACACAGCGGGGGACACAGTGAGACACAACGGGGACACAGAGGGACTCAGCGGTTACACAGTGAGGACACACCAGGGACACAGCGGGACACAGCGGAGACACAGCAGGGACACAGTGAGACACAGCGAGGACACAGCGGGACACAGCGTGGGATACAGCGGGGGACAGTGGTGATACACCGGCGGACAGCGGGGACACAGCGGGACAAAGCGGGACACAGCGGGGGACACAGCGGGACACAGTGGGGGACACAGCGGGGGACACAATGGGACACAGCGGAGGACACAGCAAGGACACAGCAGGACACAGCGGGGAAACAGCGGGGGACACAGTGGGACACTACGGGGACACAGAACGACTTAGCGGTTACACAGTGAGGACACCCCAGGGACACAGCGGGACACAGCGGGGACCCAGCAGGGACACAGCGGGACCCAGCGGGACCCAGCGGGGACACAGCGGGACACAGCGGGGGACACAGCAGGGGACAGAGAGGGAGACAGCGGGGACACAGATGTACACAGCAGGACACAGCGGGGACACAGCAAGGACACAACGGGACACAGTGGGACACAGCGGGACCCAGCGGGGGACAAAGCAGGGGACAAAGCCAGGACACAGCAGGATACAGCGGGACAAAATGGGACACAGCTGGACACAGCGGGGACACAGCAGGGGACCCAGCGGGGGACAGCGGGGACACAGCCGGACACCGCAGGACACAGCAGGAAACAGCGGGGACACAGCGAGGACACAGCGGGACACAGCGGAACACAGTGGGGACACAGCGGGGGACAGCAGGGAACCACAGCGGGGACACAGCGGGGACACATCGGTACACATCGGGACACAGGGGGTACACAGCAGGGCACAGCGGGACACAGTGGGCAACACAACTGGACACAACGGGGGACACAGCGGGACACAGCGTGGGACACAGCGGGGCAAAGCGGGACACAGTGGGGACAGAGCGGGACACAGCAGGGACACAGCGGGGACACAGTGGGGACACAGCGGGGGACACAGTGGGACACAGCAGGGACACAGAGGGACTCAGCGGTTACACAGCGAGGACACACCAGGGACACAGCGGGACACAGCGGAGACAAAGCGGGGAAAAAGTGAGAAACAGCGAAGACACAGCGGGACACAGCGGAGGACACAGCGGGGGACAGCGGTGACACACCGGTGGACAGAGGGGACACAGCGGGACACAGGGCGACACAGCGGGGGACACAGCGGGACACAGCGGGGGACACAGCGAGGACACAGCGGGACACAGCGGGGGACACAGCGGGGACAGCGGGGACACACATGCAGACAGCGGGGACACAACGGGACAAAGCGGGGGACATCGGGGACACAGCGGGACACAGCAGGGACACAGCGGGACACAGAGGGATACACAGAGAGGACACAGCGTGACACATGGGGACACAGCGGGACACAGCGGGGGACACAGAGAGGACACAGCGGGATACAAATGGGGACACAGCAAGGACACAGCAGGACACAGCGGGAAAGAGCGGGACACAGCAGGGGACACAGCAGGGACACATCGGGTCACAGCGGGGACACAGTGGGGGACACAGCAAGGACACAGCGGGATACAGAAGGATACCCAGCGAGGACACAGCGTGACACATGGGGACACAGCGGGACACAGCAGGGGACCCAGCGAGGACACAGCGGGACACAAATTGGGACACAGCAAGGACACAGCAGGGCAAAGCATAAAAGAGCAGGACACAGCGGGGGACACAGCCGGGGACACAGCGGGACACAGAGGGGACACAGCGGAGACACAGCAGGACACAGTGGGGACACAGCGGGACACAGCGGGACACTTCGGGCGACACAGCAGGACACTGCGGGGTACACAGTGGGACACAGCGGGACATAAAGGGACACAGCAGGGACACAGCTGGGGACACAGCGGGACACAAAGGGGGACACAGCGTTACACAGCGGGGACACAGCGGGACACAGCGGGGACAAAGCAGGGGACACAGCAGGACACAGAGGGGAACAAAGGGGGCACACAGTGGGACACAGTGGGACACAGCGGGGTACACAGCGGGACACAGCGGGGACACAGCAGGGCCACAGTGGGAAACAGCGGGACACAGCGGGGGACACAGCGGGACACACCGGGATACAGCAGGACACAGCAGGGGACACAGCGGGGGACACAGAGCCGCACACAGCGGGAGAGAGTGGAACACAGCAGGGACACAGCGGGGACACAGCGGGACATCGCGGGGACAAAGCGAGGACAGAGCGGGACACAGAGGTACACAGCGAGGGACACAGCGGGGGACAATAGGGACAAACCGGGGAACAACGGGGACACAGCGGGACACAGCTGGGACACAGCGAGGACACAGCGGGACACAGCGGGGACACAGCGAGTACACAGCGGGACACAGCCGGACACAGCAGGACACAGAGGGGAACACAGCGGTGGACACAGCGGGTCAGAGCGGGACACAGCGGGGTACACAGTGGGACACATCAGGGATACAGCAGGGACACAGCGGGACACAGCGGGGGACAGAGCAGGATATAGAGGGGGACACAGCGGGACACAGCGAGTACACAGCGGGACACAGCCGGACACAGCAGGACACAGAGGGGAACACAGCGGGGGACACAGCGCATCAGAGCGGGACACAGCAGAGGACACAGCAAGGCCACAGCGGGACACAGCGGGACACAGTGGGGGACACAGCGGGACACCGCAGGACACAGGGGGACACAGCGGGATACAAAGGGGGACCCAGTGTTACACAGCGGGGACCCAGCGTTACACAGCGGGGACAGAGCAGTGGACACAGCAGGACACAGAGAGGAACAAAAGGGGGCACACAGAGCGACACAGCGGGGGACACAGCGGGACAAAGCGGGACACAGCGGGGACACAGCGGGACACAGCAGCGACATAGCGGAACACAGCGGGGGACACAGCGGGACACAGCCTGGGACAGAGCGGGACACAGCGTGGACACAGCGGGACACAGCGTGACACAGCAGTGACAAAGCGGCGACACAGCGGGACACATCGGGACACAGCGGGACACAGCGGGGGACAGAGGGGACACACCGGTGGACAACGCGGACACAGCAGGACAGCGCGGGGGTCACAGTGGGAAACAGCGGAGACACACAGTGACACAGCGGGACACAGCGGGGGACAGAGCAGGACACAGCATGGACACAGTGGGACACAGCGGGAGACACAGCTGGGACACAGCGGGTCAACAGCGGGGACACAGTGGGGGACACAGCGAGGACATAGCGGGACACAGAGGGATACACAGCGAGGACACAGCGTGACACATGGGGACACAGCGGGACACAGCGGGGGACACAGAGAGGACACAGCGGGACACAAATGGGGACATAGCAAGGACACAGCGGAAAAGAGCGGGACACAGCGGGGGACACAGCGTGGGACACAGCGGGACACAGCAGGGGACACAGCGGGGACACAGCGGGACACAGTGGGGACACAGCGGGACACAGCGGGACACATCGGGGGACAGAGCAGGACACTGTGGGGTACACAGCGGGACACAAAGGGGCACAGCAGGGACACAGCGGGGGACACAGCGGGACACAGCGAGGACACAGCGGGACACAGTGTGGGATACAGCGGGGGACAGCGGTGACACACCGGCGGACAGCGGGGACACAGGGGGACACAGCGGGACACCGTGTGGGACACAGTGGGACACAGCGGGGGACACAGCGAAGACACAGCGGGACACAGCAGGGACACAGCGGGGGCCATCGGGGACACACATGGGGACAGCGGGGACACAACGGGACACAGCGGTGGACATCGGGGACACAGCGGGACACAGCGGGGACACAGCAGGGACACAGCGGGTCAGAGCCTGGACACAGTGGGGGACACAGCGAGGACACAGCGGGACACAGAGGGATACACATAGAGGACACAGCATGACACATGGGGACACAACGGGACACAGTGTGTGACCTAGCGAGGACACAGCAGGACACAAATGGGGACACAGCAAGGACACAGCGGGACACAGCGGGAAAGAGCGGGACACAGCCGGGGACACAGCGGGACACAGCAGGGGACACAGCGGGGACACAGCGGGACACAGTAGGACACAGCAGGGACACAGCAGGGGATACAGCGGGAAAGAGCGAGACACAGAGGGGGACACAGCCGGGGACACAGCGGGACACAGCAGGGGATACAGCGGGTACACAGCGGGACCCAGTGGGGACACAACGGGACACAGCGGGACACATCGGGGGACACAGCAAGACACTGCAGGGTACACAGCGGGACACAGCGGGACACAGTGGGACACAGCAGGGGATACAGCGAGGACACAGAGGGGACATAGGGGGACACTGCGGGACACAGTGGGACACAGCGGGGACACAGAGGACATAGCAGTTACACAGCGAGGACACACCAGGGACACAGAGGGACAGAGCGGGGACACAGCCGGGACCCGGCGGGACCCAGCGGGGACACAGCGCGGACACAGCGGGGACACAGCAGGACAAAGCAGGGGACACAGAGGCGGACACAGCAGGACACAGCGGGACACAGCGGGACAGAGCGGGACACAGCGAGAAAACAACGGGACACAGCGGGACACAGCGGGGGACACAGCAGGGGACACAGCGGGACACAGCGGGGGACACAGCGGGACACAGCGGGACACAGAGGGGACAAAGCAGGGGACAAAGCGGGAACACAGCCGGACACAGCGGGACAAAACGGGACACAGCTGGACACAGCGGGACACAGCAGGGGACACAGCGGGACACAGCGGGACACAGCGGGAGACACAGCATGGACACAGCGGGTCACAGCGGGGAAATAGTGGGGGACACAGTTGGGGACACAGCGGGATACAGAAGGACACAGCGAGGACACAGCGGGACACAGGACGACACAGCGGGTACACAGCGGGGACAAAGCAGCGACACAGAGGAACACAGCGGGCCACAGTGGGGACACAGCAGGACACAGAGGGACACAACGGGGGACACACCGGGGGAGAGCAGGCACACAGCGGGACACAGCGGGACACAGCTGGACACAGTGGGACACAGCGGGGAACACAGCGGGACACACAGCAGGACACAGCGGGACACAGCGGGGGACACAGCATGGACACAGCGGGTCACAGCGGGGAAATAGTGGGGGACACAGCGGGGGACACAGCGGGATACAGAAGGACACAGCGAGGACACAGCGGGACACAGGAGGAC